>NC_089743.1:13706197-13738697 GCF_040412425.1 Macrobrachium rosenbergii | reverse complement strand
GAAGGTGATGGTTTTGTTGTCATTTGCTCTTGATTCAACTCATTGTATTCGTCTCCTGATCACAATTCCTTTGTGTGAATGTGAATGATATCGCATGCATTTATGCGGAGCGACCTACAGTATGTTCATATCTGTCATTATGCGCTTCTGTGCAGAGAATTTCTCTCGCTTTCTTAACTGAACAATGTGTTTTCCTAATTGAACATCTTGTAAATCTTGCTTGCACGGGGAAGTCATTGTTGATAGTTCTTTTTCACGTTTTAGCTCCCTCATACATTAGCTGCATATATTTTAAGCCCAAGGGATGCTTTGTAAAACATTGTAAATCTCTCTCTCTCTCTCTATCTCTCTCTCTCTCTCTCTCTCTCTTTCGTATTTGAGCCTGAGTACCTTCTCCCTTCTTTCCCCTGAGCATAATGTCCTGTTTCAAAAGGCAACACCCTAAGTGAAACAAGAGACGCCATTCGGCAGTCATTAGAAGTTTATAGAGTGACCTGCTTTGTGTAGACCATGCGATTAATCAGGGGGAAATCTGTGTATAAATGATGAATGCGGGGCATATACCCTCCTTTGAGCCATCCTCATTCATCTTCATTAGCCTTATTATCTCCCTCTTTTGGCGAAAGCACGAGATTAATTTTGAGGGCGATCTAACCTCAATGCGTCGCTGAACTTTTGGATTATGGTCACACACATATACACACTCACACACACACATACACACACGCCGAAGTAATGTAATTAAAAACATGACTTACATCATAAGTAAGAGAGTTTGTTTTGAAACCCCTAATTTCGAATTGTTAAAAATTCAGAATTACTAGACAAGGTGGTTTCAAATTAATAAAAATTCAGAATTACTAGACAGTGTGGCAAACAGAAAAGGAGAGACAATAACATTATGAAGAGTCACATAATGAAATAGAAAGAATCGTAATCAAAGAAAAATATCCACTTGTCATGACTTAGAGGGAGTTATCAAAAATAATAAAAATAGCTGATTTTGAAAATTGTCGAAAATCAGGTAACGCGAGTCAGTAGCAGAAACATGTAGAGAGAGAGAGAGAGAGAGAGAGAGAGAGAGAGAGAGAGAGAGAGAGAGAGAGAGAGAGAGAGAGAGAGAAGCAGTGTAATGGAAGCTATGGCATATAACACGAGTGAAAGAGACTTTTATGAAATAATCGGAACTGAAATATTCAGAGGAAAAAATAATTACCAGAAAAAAAGTGACGAACGGCAACGAAAGATGATGAAGTAATGAAAAATCAAATAATAAGATGAAAAGAACCACACTGAGAGAAAATCGTCTGCCTTGCTTTGTGAGTTAAAGGAATGCAGTTCAGTAGCAGAAACATAGTAAAGAGAGAGAGAGTAGAGAGAGAGAGAGAGAGAGAGTTCATTTAGAAGAGAAGGGAGGGGCACGATGCATAAAAATCAGAGCTGAGCTGAGCAAAATTGAACTCATAACCAAGATGCTAACAAAAATTAAAGTTACCCTCTAAACTTCAATTAAGTAGGCAATCTCTCTCTCTCTCTCTCTCTCTCTCTCTCTCTCTCTCTCTCTCTCTCTCTTACTATATTTATTTCTCATGTATGCTCCTTATTCATGGAATAGATAGTCTTTGAGCTACCTCTGTTAATTTACTCCATGTAACGAATTCATCTCTCTCTCTCTCTCTCTCTCTCTCTCTCTCTCTCTCTCTCTCTCTCTCTCTCTCTCTCTCTCTCTCTCTCCTCAATGCTATCAATTTTTTCATTGCTTCATATTCATGAACCTTTCTGTGTTTCCCTGTACCTATTTGTCTCTTTGTTTAAACTTGAAATTTATTATTTTGTTTAGCCATGCATGTTTCTTTACCGCTACCCTTGACATCTTTATTTTATGTAATTCTCTCTCTCTCTCTCTCTCTCTCTCTCTCTCTCTCTCTCTCTCTCTCTCTCTCAAGAGGTCAAGAGCGTTGCAGAAAGAGAATGAAGGGAATGCAAGTGGAATTCCCAGATTGAAGGGAAGAGAAAAAGGAATGTCGAGTAGGGAGATGGAATGAGTCGGAGTGCGTAGATTAGGATCAAGCGATATGCAAAGGCGTTGTTTTGCTTATAGGGTGGTTAACGCTGCAACAGGATGAGGTGGCCTTTCGGTGATTTGAAAGAGCAAGGCCTCCTTGGGCGGTGTTAGGGCTTTTTTCAGAACTAATGAGAGAGAGAAAGAGAGTGAGTTCTTAATTTAATTGTCGCCACCTCAGTTAGTCTGCAATTTTATTTTCCTAAACGTTGATGTGGCATATTATTTTTTCAGATTTATGTCTATATCAAAAAGAATTTTGCCATAGAAGCATAACTCAGGGTACCGTTAAGTAGTCTGATATCAACTTAATGAAATTAAATTTTTGTGTCTGTATATAGTGTTTCGGTGGTGCTTAAGTATTTGAAACTATGACTGATGAAGTACAGTAATTTTGAAGCCAATTTGCTGCTTATTTTTTCCTTCTCAAGAAACTTGATTACTGACAAGTTACCCTAATATAAGTCTACAAAGGCGGTTAAGCTGTACTTGTTTGCATAGAATTATTAATGGAATTCATAAGTCGACGAAATTGAATAAAGTATTAAAATATACACTGTTTTGCAAATTTAAAGTGGCTCACTGCAACATCAAATTCCACGAACCTTTGCCGGAAGACATTAAAATAAGAGGAGTGTAACATTAAGTTCTGTTAACGATATTTCCAAGATGATACACAGGCGTCTTAACCTGATTTAGATGGATCTCTCTGGTGGCAGTGTGATATGAAAGTGGGTTGTTGAACAGTATACTATGAAATGCCATTTTTCGAAAACTATTTCTTGGTGTGACCTCGTTATCGAATAGAATTTGACCCACTGTTCTTTCTTGAAGAAATTTAATGTGTTAAGAAGCACATTATGCCTTGAAGGTATATAAAGTTCCTCGTTGGACGAGTCGGTAGAGTTGTCAGCTAGCACTCTGCTAGGCCCGAGTTCGAGTCTCCGGCCAGCCAATGAAGAATTAGAGGAATTTATTTCTGGTGATAGAAATTCACTTCTCGGTATAATGTGGTTCGTATTCCACAGTAAGCTGTAAGTTCCCTTTGCTAGGTAACCAATTGGTTCTTAGCCACGTAAAATAAGTCTAATCCTTCGGGCCAGCCCTAGGAGAACTGTTAATCAGCTCAGTTGTCTGGTTAAACTAAGGTATACTTAAACTTGAAGGCATAACTCTAACTCACTCCCTCTTTCAAGTTATTTGGGAAGACCCTTCTTACTAAGGGAATTATGATGCTATAACTTTGATGGCTGCCTGAAGAGAACTGTAGGGAATATAAGAACACATTGCATGTAGTTCCTTTATTAGTTAAGCCTTTCCCGTGCCCCTCACCTCAGAGGAACTTTGTAAAGTAATAGGGCGCTGAGATATATCAAATAAGATTCTTTAAAGTCCCATCAGTGTTTTACGACGGTCATAAACGTTATGATGTCGTTATTCGTTTGGAGGTCCTGAGAGGGTCCTATAGCAGCCCTCCATAACAACGCGAGTAAAATATCGCGAAGATTAATGGCTGGAAGATGATTCATCACAAGGTCTAAAGGATCATTATGGACCCCGATTAAAAATGGATTTCCTCCTCACAGTTTGTTTTGGATGGATCATCCGCTGCCGAGGCGGCACCTCCTGGCGACGCGTTTATGTAACTGGAATTATTTTGTAGGGTCCTTGATGCTTTAGTGAAAGGTGGTGATCGATGCCGGCAAGATGTAATTTACACTGAAGTTTAAATGCTGGATATGATATTGTTTTTTGTTGTGCTTGTAACATTTACTTTATCTGAAGGTATTCACGAGATTTTTCGCGTAATGTAACTCTAAACAGTCAAATAAGGTTAAGAATTGTAAAGTTCTCCTATGAAACCGGAAGTGTTTATAACAAATTACCCAAAACAAAATTATATATATATATATATATATATATATATATATATATATATATATATATATATATATATATATATATATATATACAAACATATATATGAATGTATGTATACATGTAACGGAAATCAAATGTTAAAAATCATCGAAAAAGAAACTGACCAATAAAGTAAAATCTAACATGATCTTTTTTTTTTTTTTTTTTAAATGGGCGTCGAAACATTTCATATTTGCGATGCAACTTTTTCTTCGAAAGATGAAAACATTGAACGGTTCGTACAGGTTAATATCCTGGCACATTAAAAGTATTTTATATTACATTGATTGATTACATACATACAAACACACACATATATATATATATATGTGTATATATATATATAAATATATATATATATATATATATATATATATATATATATATATATATATATATATATATATATATATATATTATTATATGCAATGCGATATGGAATTACGTCATTGAGGCCTTCAATCTGTAATGTAGGCCGTTATTGGAAGTGGTAAATATTAGTTATCTAGGGAATTTTTCAGTTATTTTCCCTTTTTTTGGCTGATGCATTTTATAACATTTAGTTTTGTACTTAGATTTTCTTTAATTACTGCCTCACATGCATTAACTAAATATAGATAATCCATTTTCTCTGTTTGTCTCTGTTTCTCTCTCTCTCACTTTATGGCTCTCTCTCTCTTATTCATTATTCCCTGCGTGTCTCTTATCCTCCCCCTTAACATCATCACTCTTCCTATGACACTATTCCACTTGTCAGTTGCCTCTTCCAGACCTGTAATTTTGATCCATACGGGAGAAGTCTCCCCCCAAAATGAATTCTGGACGCCCACCCTGCCCAACCCATCCCTCCCTCATCACCATCACCGCCTCCCCACCCCCCACCCCACCAGGCAGTTTTCTAAGACTCCGGCTCCAGTAACTATATGCAAATTTTATATGGTGTCAGCTTTACCTACCTTCCTTCCTCCCACTTTCCCGTTCCCTCCATCCACTGGTGTCGTTCTTCCCTCTCATTTTTGTCTCTCCTTTTTCACCCGTATTCTTTCCCGATTGTTTTCTACCCGTCTAGAACTGGAAAGTTTTTCGATAATTGCTTCTATGGATGGAATTCGATTTTTTAACCTCTCCTTGTCGATTTTTTTTCCTTAGTTTAAATTGATTTTGTTATTTTGTCCTACTCAGAATTCTTTCGGAAAACTTCTCAGAATATAAGAGGAGGTTTCTTGAATAGTACTTTGTTGCTATGAGTATTCTGTTTCCGCATGTGGATTTAGGTATATTATACTGAATTAAAAGGGCATATTTGTTTAACATTGTGTTTTGGGTACACACATATACATTACACACACACACACACACACATATATATATATATATATATATATATATATATATATATATATATATATATATATATATATATATATATATATATATCTATATATATATCTATATATAATATATATATATATATATATATATATATATATATATATATATATATATATATATATATATATATATATATATATATATATATATCTCACTAGTTAGCAACTCGTCCCTCCAGACAGACACTCGATATCGATCCCCGAGGTTTTTGGGGAGGGTGGGGATGAATCGTCTCCCTGTCTTGAAAAATCCATTGGACTTCTGTTTGACCTAAGTAGTAAATTAAGTACCTATTGATTACTCAGCTGTCGTGGGTTGGTGCTAGGTGGGGCTGGCAACGCCATCTCAAAAGGACTGATTGAAAATGACAATCGAACTATCCCCAAGTGAAAAGATGCATAGTTGATATAATTATATATATATATATATATATATATATATATATATATATAGATAGATAGATAGATAGATAGATAGATAGACAGATAGATAGATATGTGTGTGTGTCGTTTTTGTAATCTGAAAAAGTCATTTGTTCGAAACTAGAATCAAAGGAAGAATTCTTAAGGTTAGCATTAGGAATCGCTCGTGTTTCATTATTTTACGTCATTTAATATTTCATACCGAAGAAGGTGTCACGGTGATTGGTAAGGAATGTGGATACAATATTAATAGAAATTGGAAAGAATCTCGTACAAAGGGAACCTTTAATAAGGCGTCATAAATGCATTACTTCATTATAGAGAGAGAGAGAGAGAGAGAGAGAGAGAGAGAGAGAGAGAGAGAGAGAGAGAGAGAGAGAGAGAGAGACTCTGTTTAAGGGAATTGTCTTGTGGTTTATTTTGTGTAGACACATTACGCTAAAATGTATGGGAGAAACGGAACCCGGTTAAAGTTAAATTAATATAGAGAGAAGTTCAGAATGTGATACGCAGAGCAATTCGATTCTAGAAAAATTTGAAAAATTCCTGTAGAATTAACTTTAACCAAATATTTGATTGTTGTTACTGTGGCCCAGAAAGAAAACAAACATTAAAATGAATGGAACTTTTACCAAAGAAGCTTCAGATACCATTGAAATTGATAATTTTTTTATACTGTGATGTTGCAAAAAGAAAAAAAAGACCTTACCGGATTAATATTTGGATGCAATAAATTCTTAAAGCAAATGTCTAAGGTTCAGGTCGCCAGATTAACGTTTTTAGCAAAGTGTTTCACAAAATTCGCAGGTACAGTATACTGGTCTTTCACAAAGCTATGTTTATTTGATTGATGTTCGAATGATCTTTCCTTATCATGCACTTTAGAGTAAAGAATTCCCCTATATCGGAGCTTTCCAAACAATTTAATCTTTTAATTTTAATGGGGAAGGTTTTTCGTCATTTGGGAGGACGAATCTTTTATCATTTTCGTTTCTTGGCCCAGCTAGGTATTGACTTTTCGATTTCTTTAACTGGTATATTGGCACAATCCTTCAAAATGTGATCGGGTTACCAGAAAACGACAGCAGTAATAACAGAAATAATAGAACTGAAAGCTATACAGGTCTTCCTTTTTGTATGCAATGCAACATGAAACTATAGGTGGAAAACTCCTGATGGCGGCAAGCTGTTCGCGAACGTATTAGTTACTGTTTTTCCAGACTTCCATTCTCTCTCTTGACACTTGATTTTCCATTTTTCATATTTTATTATCTCATCTCTATTTCCCCCGTGTCTTTTTTTTTTTTCTTCCTCATCAGTCATTCCCCTCACAACCTCTTATTTCGGAGGACTCGCGGACGCCACCGATCCATTTCCTGTGTCTCTCACAACAAAGTTTTAGCAATTCTACTTCTCTCCCTTCCCCTCCTTTCAACCTCCCTTTCGTTTTCCTCCCTTCCTCTGAGTAGCAGCTAGATTTTCTTCGCGCCCATGTCCTCTTCACCGTTCCTCCAAATGCACCCACTCTCTCTCTCTCTCTCTCTCTCTCTCTCTCTCTCTCTCTCTCTCTCTCCAAATGCTCAGTTTCCATCTCTCTCTCTCTCTCTCTCTTCTCTCATTCTCTCCAAATGCACCCACAGTTTCCATCTCTCTCTCTCTCTCTCTCTCTCTCTCTCTCTCTCTCTCTCTCTCTCTCTCTCTCCAAATGCACCCACAGTTCCATCTCTCTCTCTCTCTCCTCTCTCTCTCTCTCTCTCTCTCTCTCTCTCTCTCTCTCTCTCTCTCCAAATGCACCCACAGTTTCCATCTCTCTCTCTCTCTCTCTCTCTTCACCAGTCCTCCAAATGCACCCACAGTTTCCATCTCTCTCTCTCTCTCTCTCTCTCTCTCTCTCTCTCTCTCTCTCTCTCTCTCTCTCACAACACACACACACATACACCCCAAAGGATCCCATGACCCTTTATGGATCACTTTAGTAACATTCGTTCCGTGTTTTCCATCTTACAGATACTATTATTAAGCCCTGTCCTCCTTTTCCCTATAAATTCCCATATAAACATAGGCATCACCAATCTTTCTTCCTCTGTTCTCTCCACCATACCAAATCACCTCAAAACTTATGTGATCCGTCTTTCGATCCCTCCTTCTCTTTATATTCCACATCTATTACATATATATTTCTATTCAGTAGCTTCTTTCTATTCTCTTTGCACATATTCAGCTTCATACGGGAAAGTTGGCTTTACATTGTTTTTGTACATTTCAACTTTTGTTTCCAAATGTGATGATCTTTTTTTCCCAGCCTTTCAGCAGATAATTTGTTTTTACAATTATAAGATAGTTCATCTAAACCAAGTAGTAAAGATTCTTATCCCTCATGAGGCTGGCTGTTCTCTAGAAAAATTAAGTCATGTTCTATAAACTGTGTTATATATATATATATATACATACATACATACATACATACATACATACATACATACATACATACATACATACATACATACATACATACATAAAAGGTTTTAAGTTTTCGAGTCAAAGTGTGTCAGTTTTTGATATATCAAAATTTCAGCTGTCTTCGTTGCGAGATTTTCTAACAATATATAAAAGATGAGCTAATTAGAGTCTTTTTGAATAATATCAATATCTCTGAGGCATATACATATATATATATATATATATATATATATATATATATATATATATATATATATATATATATATATATATATGTGTGTGTGTGTGTGTGTGTGTGTGTGTGTGTGTGTGTGTGTGTGCATGAATGTATGTATGTATGTATGAGAGAGAGAGACAAAGAGAATTATCGTACAGTAGTCCAGGAACTAAAATACTCGCCTCACCAACAAAAGCCGTGTTCGATTTCCGACTGAGGCAGACTGACTTGAGCCCATTCCATTAAAAGTTTAAAACCCATTGTGATTCTGTGGACCTAAGCAAAAAAATTGGGTACTGAGTAGTTGAGCAGCTGTGATGGTCGCAGCCAGGGTTGGCGCACGGCATAGGGTTTGCAAACTCACCCAAAAGCACACGGTGGAAACAATTAGATTAACACCATAGGCCACTACGGATGAGGAAAAGGTGCCTTAGGAAAGGTGTTACATTATATAATGCTCAGGTAACAAAGGTACAATGGGTTTTAGCAGTACGAACCTAAGCTCCTGTGCTTGCCAGGGATCGAACCCAGGTCTTGTCGCCATGTTCGATTCCATGATACGACTTATGCAGCATTACCATTCTGGTCACTTCACCATCACAATTCACAATTTTTTTTTTTTTTTTTTATTGCTGGTTGGTTGTTTCTGTAGAGAATTGTCATTTAACTTTTTCAGCCATTTTCTACGTATTTTAAGATGTCCATTCCTATGTCGAGGCATAATATTTTTCGAAGGCAATTAGTATTAAGGATAAAACTCACTTCAGTGTTAATTATTCTGCTGTCCATATTTTTATTTTTCTGACTGCATGCCGTCCTTACTCCGAGACCGACCGTAGGAATGTTTCAAATTTCAGAAAGTTGTGTGAGTACGTACTTATAATGAGTATTATAAAGGATTAATTATTATAAGCTTTATAAAGGTTTAATTTTTATAACATGGACGAAAAGTCTAAAATAGAATCTAGTATAATTTAATACGTGTATCCAATTACCCGAAAAGCTTTGCCAGTAAATTGCCTGTCAAGATATATGCTTCTCTCTCTCTCTCTCTCTCTCTCTCTCTCTCTCTCTCTCTCTCTCTCTCTCTCTCTCCTCGTCCTCGTTGCGGGAGAGGCCTTCGAGACAGAGCACTCATCACATTTATTTAGATTTTCATTTTTGTTAATTTTTTCTTCTTTGTTTTTCTATGATATTTAAGAAAGATGGTGATGTGATGTCTTTCAGTTGTTTCAATAGTTGTAAGTTGTTCTGTGTAGCTTTTTTTTTTTTTGTTTATTTTCATGGCCAGAAGGGAAAATGTCCTTAGAAAATGCTTATATGTTAATGAGTAAAAATGTAAGGAAAACGAGAGTTGCAGTTTCCACAAGATGGTTCTCGTTTATTTATGTAAGATTTTCGATTGTTGACATTTTTTAGGATTGTGGTAGTTTCTCGACATAGATGTATTTGAGGAAAATGCTGTTTTTTTTTTTTATTACTAGATTTATATATAACGCTGGTCATGGGCTCCTTCCCCATGTAAAGGGAGGTACATTGCCAGGAATGACATCAATTTAATAGTTGATGATTCCAAGAGATACGTTTTCGTAGATCTTGTAATTCTTTTGTTCTGATATCTTCGTCTGTTCCTCATTCCAGGGTAGGTTATAAATGTTTCTTCCTCGTCCTCATTGTTATCATAATCATGGGTATTGTCTCCATTTTTTATTGATAGTTTACTGTTAAGTGTTAGTATTGTTCATTTATGACATATTTCTAGCTTCTGCATTGGAGGAATACCCTCTGTTAAGTGTTAGTATTGTTCATTTATGGCATATTTCTGGCTTCTGCATTAGATGATTGCCTTCTGTTAAGTGTTAGTATTGTTCATTTATGACATACTTCTGGCTTCTGCATTGGAGGAATACCTTCTGTTAAGTGTTAGTACTGTTCATTTATGACATATTTTTGGCTATTGCATTGGAGGAGTACCCTCTGTTAAGTGTTAGTATTGTTCATTTATGACATATTTCTAGCTTCTGCATTGGAGGAATACCCCGTTTACATGAGTGGGGAGGGAGGGAGGGGCTCGCACAACCACACGTAATAGTACTCAAAATATTTTCCTTTAGTAATCAGCCATGTGATACGGGTGGGTTTGTAGTATACCGAAGTTAAAAACTTCTTTATTCTAATTTTACAATAATCATGGAAAGTCGATGTTTAACCTTGCTCAACTATGTCTCAAAGCCAAAAAAAGTGCCTTAGCGGAAAACAGATAGGCTATGGGATTCTGAAGGTCTTGATCTCCAGTTTCGTAGTAGTTAGTGTCATTTCATAGTCCTTTTTTTCGAACGTGTCTGTTACCATACGAGATTTTTTTTTTTTTTTTTAAAGCTGCTACACATACCAGCCGTACTGTGATGCTGTTATTACATCCTATTGTATGTCAACACGAAACAAGTAAAATCTCGGCCTTGCTCGAGTCTCCGGCCGGCCAATGAAGAATTAGGGGAATTTATTTCTGGTGATAGAAATCCATTTCTCGGTATACCGTGGTTCGAAGGCCAAATTAAGCTGTAGGTTCCGTTGCATGTGTGCACTCTCTAATGGTATATTATATGAGAGGAACATACAATGGCAGGGGACTTTGATTGGCGCTTTGGTGTGATTAGCTTTTTGTGCAGTGTTAGTGGATAAGAACAGCCACTGTGAGACACGTTTATTCGCGGCCATAGAATGTGATTAAGATAACTCATTAACACTTATATTTTTTCTAGACATTACGTGGCATACCCAGTTCGTGTCGCAGTGAAACTCCTCTGTTCCTGCATTATGCATTTTCCCGTTCTGTTCTCCATTATGCATTTTTCTGTTTTAAATGTCTTTTCTTTATACACCATTTCAGGTTTTAATATATGATATGTTTCTTTTAACAGGAATTCTGGGTTGGTCCTGTGAGGAAGAATATTTTGGAAGCGGTGTTCCTTAAAATACTATATGACATTCATTTTGGTCTAGAATAATTATGACCTGTTTATTTTGTTTGATGACCAGGGTGTTAGTCACTAGTACTGGTTGGTCTAGAATCATTAATTTGATTGACTGTGAGACTGAATTTCCTCTAGTTATGATTTCTATAGGGGGTGTGAGTCACTCCATTTCATGACTGTAGCTTTTGCTGAAATACTTTTAGTCAAATTTGCCGTTAAAGTCTAGTTTTGTATCTCGGTGTTTAATTCCAGTAGGCCTTTGTCTGAGGTTAGATACAGGGAGAGGAGTCGACGAGAGAGAAAGAATGTGCTGACCGAACGCCAGCCATTGCCACCAGAGAATCTTAGGGATGTAAGGTGATATGACGCTGTTCTTAAAACAGTTGCAGTAAGAGATTATGACCCTATACGGCCTTGTAAAAGGGCATAACATATATGTATATGTATATATATTATATATATATATATCTGTGTGTGTGTATCATACGTATGCTTTAAATATCTTCAAAACCATCCAGCCTCCCAATACTTTGTATTTTTGGAGGTACTGCCCACAACTTCTTGTTTGGTCTAATCAGATCCAAGCTAGAAAAGGAGACTTTCAAGGATTTCAGTGAAAATGATATGCAAAGAAGCATTAAGTAATCGTGAAATAAATAGCTAATAGTAACCATTAGATATACATGGATCTTTTGAATAAGATTGTCGATTTATATATATATATATATATATATATATATATATATATATATATATATAAATACATCCCAATCAATATTTATCTGTAAAGGTATATAGTCTTCGTTTAGACATCTGCAATCACTTTGTGGATACTTATCCATAAAAGCATAATGTGCAAAGATGTGTATGGCCATGGCACTAAGATCAGTAATGTATATATACATTTATTTGTAAACGTATTTTTTTTTTTTGGACAGCAGTAGTCAATGAGTGTATAATATACTTATTCATAAATGCACAATATATTAATATATGTATACAACCTAAGCAGAATACGTTAAATATAAAGCATGTTTTCGTGACATTTGGAATTAAGGCAGATTAGGCCTCTAAATGTTTCTATTATGCAAATGGAAATGAAAATTACAATGGTCTATTCATTTACCTCCACGATAATACCCTTTATAATGCATTTAATACAAAATAGGGTGACTGAAAAAGCTCTTTATGGGATGGATGCATTTTACTTTGCAATATATTTTTTCGATGTTAATCCGGTACTTTCTGTGATTCTGTGGCGAATTGTGATCATAGTCCTGCATGCTTGCTTTTGAATATTTGTAAATAAATTTATAAATACATACCGTACATACATACATATATATATATATATATATATATATATATATATATATATATATATATATATATATATTAATTATATACAATTGTGGGTGAATTTTTGTCACTTATTCACAAGTGACTTTTTGTGTATTCACACGTTTTAAGGCAAAAGTATCAATTATTATCGATTTCACTATACTTTCGGAATATCTCACACCCAAGGGAAGTTGTAATCAACAAGTGCTTCCCTGGCCAGGAATAGAACCTGGGTCTCTGGTTTAGCTACTTAAATGGATAGTTGAATTTCACCAATTTACATGAATTATTTTATGTAATCCCCGTCTAAATGATATTCTGCCTCCTAAACATCATGAAGACGTTTGAAAAAAGAAGAAGGCATCTTTCATTTAAAATTTATGCAAGATATTTCTTCATATCTGGCTTGCACTTGGAACGAAGAAATATTTTACAGAGTTAAATTGCAAAATTGCCGGAAACAACAGGCTTCCATAAAACTAGGAATCCACTCTCTCTCTCTCTCTCTCTCTCTCTCTCTCTCTCTCTCTCTCTCTCTCTCTCTGTATCCAATTCCTTCTTTGCTTATTGCTCACCAGTTCCCTTTATTGTTTTGTAAAACTCGAGTGGTTGCCCGAACATGAAACTTTTCTTCATTATCTTTAGCTTCTATTCTAGATCGAATTTTATGACTTGTTTGTGCGTCAGAGGCCGCACGTGTGAGCGTGAGGCTTTTTGGCGTGAGCGACTCTGACTTGCATCATCATCATTAATGAGATTAAGACGTTTTTAAAAGTAAAATGACGGGATTTAATGATGTAACCTAATAATGGAGAAAGTGATGGAAATTATCCTGTTGCAGAAATCACGTTGCCAAGTGTATTAACAAGTTGTTTGATATAGGAGTTCTAGTGAAATGATTTGTTTCTGAATTAACGTTTTTGTTTATAATCCAAGATGTGGAGTAATATATATATATATATATATATATATATATATATATATATATATATATATATATATATATATATATATATATATATATATATATTATATATATATATATATATATATATATATATATATATATATATATTACTCCACATCTTGGATTATAAACAAAACGTTAATTGAGAACAATAATTTCACTAGAGCTCCTATATCAAACTTGTTAATACACTTGGCAACGTGATTTCTGCAACAGGATCATATATATATTATTTATATATATATATACGTGTATAAATATGTGTGTATATATATGAGTGAAAAAAGTCTTGGTGGTGAGTGAAAGGAATTCTCCGAGCCAAGCAATCCGTTGGTCGCCTATCACAGCAGAGTAGATATGACACTCGGTAGCCTGACAGTCTCTGAAAGGAGGAGGGTGTCCCATCTTCATCATAAGGAACCTGTCACTAAAATAGCATCAGCAGAAAATGAATAAAATCCACCTGGCAGCTGCGAGAAATAGCGGCATCGTTAAGAAACACTGCCTTGGAATCAACGAGGTCATGTAGGGAGATTCAGGATGTTCCCCAAATTTGAAAAGGTTTCTTATAGGGAAGAAAATACACTAATAAATCGAATGAATTTATGGCATCCTGTCAATACGTAACATTTTAGAAGCAGATTTATTGCTTTCAGCTGTGATCATCCTAGACAATTTTGACTCGAAGCGCATCAAAACTTGTTGATAAGAATGAAAGATTTGGCTGTTTATTCATCAAAAATATTCGAGAAACAAGATGGAAAATAAAGATAGGTAAGAAATGTGCCTGTGTCTTGGAAGCCGTAAAACAGCATACCTTTGAGGATCAACAATCAAATATGCTGTGAGTGCAGAGTTGGTAAATGAAGAAAGCGGTTTCGAAAGACCTCAGGTGGAAATGTTGAAATACAGTTCTGAAACCTAACCTTCGAAAACCTTCAACACGTTTTCATGGTATGAACAATGTGCCAGGATAATCTTAGAATATGCCAGAGTTCCAGCTCATGGAGAATTAAATAGGAACATGATCCAGATATATATATATATGTATATATATATATATATATATATATATATATATATATATATTTATATATATATACTGTATATATACACACATATATACATACATACATACATACATACATACATACATACATACATATATATACATTTATATATATATATATATATATATATATATATATATATATATATATATATATATATATATATATATCGAGAATATTTTCCAATTTAATTCAATGCTTTTTAGAAACCAACTTTGGCATCTTCCAAAATGAAACTGTCAAAATGTAACATGTAAAAGTAAAGGGTTGCCTTTGTTTAGAGTTATATAGACGTGCATAACCATTCCTTTATATTTTTCCAAAAAGCTTCATATTAATTTTGTTAATATATTATATTAATCTATTAACCTGTGGCAATACATTCATGTTCGAAAAAATAAATGATAATCAAAAAGGCTTTAATTTTGTTCCACTTAAACAAAGGGCGTTAGTTATGCCGCACCCTGTATATGTATTTATATTTGTGTGTGTGTGTGTGTTGAACTTTATATGAAGTATTTTGGAAATATAAGAGGATACGTCCTTGCAGGTCTGAATAATTTCCAACAGTAAAAATGCATTTATAATACATTTTGATAATTTAATATTAGACGATGCTAGAGTGGTTCTTCAAAAACTGAAGCATATATATATATATATATATATATATATATATATATATATATATATATATATATATATATATATATTTATTTATGTAAATATATATATATATATATATATATATATATATATATATATATATATATATATATATATATATATATATATATATATATATATATATATATATATATATGTGTGTGTGTGTGTGTGTGTGTGTGTGTGTATGTATATAATATTAGTACGAAGCATTTTGGAAATATATACAAGAAGGAATGGTCTTGCAGGTCTAAATAATTCTCAACAAAGTCTGTCCTTTTATTCCACATCCTAAATAATTCTGGAAGGCTGAAAGTAGGTCATGTCAAGAGGAAATCCTTGAAAGTACAACTACTACCTACACCCTTCTCCGCTGCACTTTTCATTTCAAAACTCGCGTTCGTTGCCGAAGGCCTTGAACATTTATACTTTAAATGGTGCGTAACAAAGATGTTACATTATATATATATATATATATATATATATATATATATATATATATATATATATATATATATATATATATAGTTGTGTGTATATATATTTGTATAAACATGTGTGTGTGTATTTGTGAGTGTACGTGCGTGTGTATATTTTCTTTTCCACTGGTCGTTTGATCACCGAAGGTAAGCAACTTTGGGTCTGGTCATTCTTTGAACTGGTGACAGCTCTAAAAGACAAGTGCGTCACTGTTGGCCCATAAGCCCTTTGAGCATCCTTGGATCAGGACGTGGGGCTGGGGCTAGCAACCTCACCTTATAAAATATCAGATGGGTAACGTCCTGTGCGCTGTCCCTACTAAGGGGAAAAAGGCATAGACAAAAATTTAAACATACTTGTATTAATAAAAATCCCAAATATAGACATTTTGCGAAGAGAATGAAGAAAATTTTCTTTCTTCAGCGGGACTTGTGTCTCTTTACTTCTGCCCTGAGATGTGTTGCATTTTGAGATGATTTGTCTTGGCAGCGTGAAACTCTCCGTTTCTTACAGAAAAATGGACTGTCATGGCCGTAATTTTTTAAAGTGGGCGTAATTTCTTACGTCTTATTCTGAGAGAGAGAGAGAGAGAGAGAGAGAGAAATTTGTTGTTCTACTTGTCCCCTGAATAGCTGTGATTAAAAGGTATAATGGAAGGAGAGTCTGCATTTCGTTGTCCAAGAAGAGGATGATACTCATGAAGAAACCTTTTTTATTTCAACAGACATTTTAATGTACTAAAATGAGATTTTATTCCTCCATGCCGTCGTCGATTAATAAATTGTACTCCACTTTCCACACACACACACACACTTATATACGTATATGTATATATATATATATATATATATATATATATATATATATATATATATATATATATATATATATATACATATATATATATATATATATATATATATATATATATATATATATATATATATATATTTATATATATATATATATATATATATATATATATATATATATATATATATATATATATATATATTGTTGTGTGTTTTGTCATGTTTATGTTTAGTATTTTACAATATATATATATATATATATATATATATATATATATATATATATATATATATATATATATATATATATATATATATATTTATATTTGTGTTTGTGTCTGTTTGGTGTGTTTATATGTATGTTTGTGAAATTTTAAGCACTAATGCTTTTTGCTTTTTTTTGCGAGAGTTTTTATTGTTGGTATTGTGAATTTGGTCTTAGTTGAATTTTTTTTCATCTGTATTTTCATTCAGCATTTGTTATGTAGCACAATAAAATTATAGATATATCTCTAACTGATCCCTAATTTCAATAAAAGTATATTATTTGCAGCTTTTCAGTTGTGAGAATTTTGCGTCCGGAAGCATTTGTTCATGTTCCCAAATAACACGCAAAAAAATGCACGCATATAAGAAATACTATGAGGGTTTGATCAAGTACAGAAAAAAAAATTGCATTAGATAAATTGATCTCATAGCATAGCGTTTCTTTGGAAGTTATCTTTCAAAGTCAACCGTTGTTTTTTTTTTTTTTATTATTATCATCATCATCGTCATCATCATCATTATTATTTCTACGGTTGAAACGTGAGTTTAGTAACTCGAGTTAGTAGGTACCTTTTCCACTCCGAAAACTCGCTAGTTTTTTTCCCCCCGTTAAAACCTTAATTGAAGACGCTCCTTATCCACTACACAATTTATGATTTACGACGTATAAAAACGATCATATTATGGAAGAGTCTGACGAAAGAAGACAGTAAATCACTTCTCACCTAACCCCTTGGCCCCTCACCCCTCTATTCTTCATCCCTCATCCAACCTCCGCCCCTTCTCTCTCCTCTCTCTCTCTCTCTCTCTCTCTCTCTCTCTCTCTCTCTCTCTCTCTCTCTCTCTCTCTTCTCAACACTAAGGGCCTCAAGCTTGAATTAGTAGGCGATCTCATAGAGAGAGAGAGAGAGAGAGAGAGAGAGAGAGAGAGAGAGAGAGAGAGAGAGAGAATCAACTAGAAGAATTCTGGTCTGGTTTCCCATTTGAGCTCTTAATTTTCTCATTGTTTACGTAATGAGTCTTTTTTCATATATTATCCTTTTTTTTACACTCTTTTTAGTTAGTCTTCCATAAAATTCTCTCTGTATTTTAAGTCTTCCATAAAATTCTTTCTTTGTATTTTACCAATTGGTTGTTTTTTTTTCTTAGTGTCATTTCCAAAATTTCTTAAATAAATGAATTGAAGTAAAGCAATGCGCCTGATTGTTAGCTCCGTTTTTTTTTTCAAAAAGGACAAACGGTGCAATTCCAATCAGACTCGACACAAAATCCTAAAAATTATGCAAAATTTTGTAACTGAAAAATCGATTGAGTACTAACTGGAAGACCAACATTCCAACAAATACTAGCAGGGACTATGTGCGTACACACACACACACACACACACACACAAGCATACTTTGTACAGTATTGATTTTCTTTTTTCGCCTTGTTTTTATGTCCTTTTTTTATCCAATCAGGTACGAGAATTTATGCGGACCTCAGGGTTCGGTCATGGAATTTCAAGTGTGTTTAGACGAAATTATTAGTCCATAAACGCTGCATTTTTATTAAAGCGTCGACTTATTTGGCACCCTGAAAGCTTCCAGTGGCGTGTGGACGGGATGCAGACCGACAGCTTGATTGATAGGTCCGTAAGCTGACATATGCACGCACAAGTATGTAAATTGAAATATACATTTGCTTGAGATGTACAGGCGTCTGATGTTAAATACACTGGTAAGTCGTTGTTTTAATACGCATGCGACGCGTGCCTTTAATCCAAACAGGAATTCTATCACATGCGCGGTTGCGCGCGCGCGCCCAGATAGGTAATTGTACACGCGAAGCGTAGTTGGATGTCCCAGAGCAAAACTTTAAGAATATTCATGGCCGTTCCCGTGAGCGCACGAGCACACACACCCACATGCGCACACAACTGCCTTCTCCAAGTTTGTTTAGACATAATGGTGCTTAATGCCCGTCGTAAATCTTACTTACAAATAAGGAACTTCTTATGTGCCTTACCTACAGAGGAGAAAAAGAAGAGGCGGAAGGGGTAGCACAACCTCCCTGGAATGAGAAGCTCCCTTTTTTGCCCTCTTGCTCCACGGGGCCAGGGACCAACTGTAGGAGGAGTGGTTGTGCGTCTGTGTACTGTATGTAAATGCGTTTCTGTTTGATTAAAAGATGAGTTAAGGTTCACACATACACAAAAACGGGCAAAATACTCATATATATATATATATATATATATATATATATACATATACATATACACACACACACAGACATATATATATATATATATATATATATATATATATATATATATATATATATATATATATATATATATATATACATACATACATATAGATATATATATATATATATATATACATATATACTATATATATATATATGTATATATATATATATTATACATTCAACACGTATGCTGATGGACACTTAAGATTGATCTTTCTTGTTCATATTTATTTCCAGACGTTTCGTAATTTTCGTATATAATTACATTTTCATTAACATACCCTATTGTACCAAAACTTCATTGGAGGGGTGGGTTGAGCTCTCGGCTAGCACACTGCTGGCCCAGCGTTCGACTCTCCGACCGGCTAATGAAGAATTAGAGGAATTTATTTCTGGTGATAGAAATTCACGTCTCGTCATAACGTGGTTCGAATTCCACAATAAGCTGTAGGTCCCGTTGCTAGGTAACCAGTTGGCTCTTAGCCACGTAAAAATAAATCTAATCCTTCGGGTCAGCCCTAGGATAGCTGTTAATCAGCTCAGCAGTCTGGTTAAACTAAGATATTCTTAACTTTGTACCAAAACTGGAATTTTTTGCCAGCTTCCCGTATGTCTGTGATAGTTCTTTTAAAAGAAAATTTACTCAGGAAATAGAAGATCATTTTCCTGCTATAAAAGTTAACCTGATTCCGAAAAATCCCTTGACCATCCGCTTCCTGTTTCAGTTCAAGAATCGTCTGTGCCCTTTCATGTCCTCGTGTGTGGTATATAAATATATTTGCCCCAGGTGTGACTCGGGGACTTATGTGGGATCCACACGGAGGCTCCTTGAGGTAGCATCGACTGTCATAGAAGGGTCAGTTTCCGGACAGGCAGCAGACTCACGAACCCGGAACATTCTAATACACGAGCTCACGCTAAAAGCTGCAAAACATACATTGAACATAAAGATTTTAAAATCATCGGGCAAACACCCAACACCCAGGAATTACCCATTTTTAGAGCCCTTATTGATCAAACAACTGGTTCTCCCATTAAACACGCAGTCAACAGCCACTCCCCTTATCTTGTCTTAAGATGTATTTTCTTCTTTTTTTTATTTTTCAGTTTCCTTCCACTTATGTTTCTTTTACTCTGGCGGAAGGTTGGTCCAATACAATGTTTCACCTTGTGAATTTTGATATATCTTGATTTTTTTAAATGTGTAATTTCAAGTGTCAAAAAATTTGTGTTTGAGTTTTATGCTAATTATGTGTTGTTTTTATCTGTTTTAGATCCCTTGAAGATGTAATTACATATGAAACTTACGAAACGTCGGGAAATGAATATGAACAAGAAAGGTCAATCTTAATTGTCCATCAGCATACGTGTTGTACAGTATATGAAGGCTATGTGTGTGTGTATATATTTACTGGGTACACGTATACCCTTAAATGGAGAGGACACTAGAGGGTGGCAATCTTCCGAATCTCAGCAAATTCTAAAATGAGGTTGCAAGCCACATGTCCATCTCCATACTGGCTGTAAACACCTGCAATTGACTACCTGCCAGGAACCTATTTTAATACTTAGGTAAACAGAGGCACAATGGGTTTGATGAATCATCCCCATTTCTCTCTCTGTCCTCGTTGTGTACTATAACTCTTGTCCTCTAGTTGATTAAGCGGGACTTCATAACCAGAGACTTAGAGGTACAGACGTGCAAACACACATTCTCAGATGCGCGCGCACATAAACATCCGCCCATATATATATATATATATATATATATATATATATATATATATATATATATATATATATATATATATATATATATATATATATACAAACATAAAGAGAGAGAGAGAGAGAGAGGTGCACGCGTTTGTGCGTTTATGTGTGGTAATCACTTGTTTTTTTTTTTTTTTTTTTTAAAGAAACCCACAAAATTTGTTCTCATTCGGTCACCAAAATAGCATGCCTTAGAACTCCAACTTACCTCATGAAGGCAAGAAATAGAACAAGACCATAAATGGCTTCTCTTATCCTAATAATAGCAGTTTGAGTTCAAGTATGCGCAATAATATTGTCGTTGTTTGTTTTGTTAATTCATGCGGCATAAAATACAAAGGGCCTAATATAAAAATGGTGGGGGCCACATACCGGTATGGTCTGTCTAGATGCCTTTTACATAAAATACAAAGGGCCTAATATAAAAATGGTGGAGGCCACATACCGGTATGGTTTGTCTAGATGCCTTTCACATAAAATACAAAGGACCTAATATAAAAATGGTGGAGGCCACATACCATGGTATGTCTACAAATACAAAATAAAGGGCCTAATATAAAAATGGTGGAGGCCACATGCCGGTATGGTTTGTCTAGATGTCTTTTAAAATACAAAGGACCTAATATAAAAAAAATACAATGGTCTAGGACCATAAAATACAAAGGGCCTAATATAAAATGGTGGAGGCCACATACCGGTATGGTTTGTCTAAATGCCTTTCATAAAATACATAAAATACAAATGCCTTTTACATAAAATACAAAGGACCTAATATAAAAATGGTGGAGGCCACATACCGGTATGGTATGTCTACAAGTCTTTCACAAAATACAAAGGACCTAATATAAAAATGGTGGAGGCCACATATCGCTATGGTTTGTCTAGATACCTTTCACAAAATACAAAGGACTTAATATAAAAATGATGGAGACCACATAAATACTTTGTATCAAGACTTACCGAGGAAACCAAAGATAGTGCAAGCATGACTTCAGTCTTTCAGCACAGCTCAAGAGATACGAATTTGACTTGGTCTGATTGGCAGCTTCGTTGACTGATTACTTTATGACGCTCATAAGAATCAATACTCTCCCTTGGTTAAAAAAAGGACGATAGGTAAACCAAACAAAAAAATAAAACTATCATTTTCTTATTAATTCCACACGAATGGATGCTGTTGGATTAATGTGTGTATGTATGTATACGTGCTTTTCAATATCTAAACGCATACGAGATTCAGTGCAACTGGGTATGTTTGAGATAAAAGGAAATTATATTGTTCAGTCTTTTTCGTTTTATCTGTGAGGTACAGTCCTCTCCCCAGCCTCCACCTTCTATTACAATTGCAGGGGACATGTTGGTCGATACGAGATGTATGTCGTATGAATCATTGATGGTGAGATCCCGGACGGTGAAAAAGGTGACGTAAAGGAGAGGTGAGTGGAGAGGCTGGAAAGATGGGCACTGTATGGGTTACAAGTTCCTCGTTGGATGAGTCGGTAGAGTTCTCGGCTAGCACTCTGCTAGAAGTGAGTTCGAGTCTCTGGCCGGCCAATGAAGAATTAGAGGAATTTATTTCTGGTGATAGAAATTCGTTTCTCGGTATAATGTGGTTTGGATTCCACAAGAAGCTGTAGGTCTCGTTGCTAGGTAACCAGTTGGTTCTTAGCCACGTAAAATAAGTCTAATCCTTCGGGCCAGCCCTAGGAGAACTGTTAATCAGCTCAGTGGTCTGGTTAAACTAAGGTATACTTAACTTAAACTTGTATGGGTTACAAAAAAAGGACTGTGATAACGGACATGATAGCAGTAATGATAACTGTGTAAGTAATCTTAACAGGTATAATTACTTAGGAAAAATAAATCTAAGAATGGTACTGTAGTTTTTGTGCTAATTTTTCTCTTATATTTCTGAATTCTTCATGTAAGAGTGGTGTAATAGGACCCTTAAGCTGAGAAAATTGGGGGGTTTACCGATCGTCCTTTTCACGAAGGGGGGCTAATAGTGATTCTTATGAGCGTCGTAAAGTAATCAATTAACAAGGCTTCCAATCAGACCAAGAAAATTTCGTATCTCTTGAGTTGTGCTGAATGACTGAAGTCATGCTTGCACTATCTTTGATTTCTTCGTAAGTCTTGTTACAAAGTAGGC
Source organism: Macrobrachium rosenbergii (assembly GCF_040412425.1). Taxonomy (NCBI): domain Eukaryota; kingdom Metazoa; phylum Arthropoda; class Malacostraca; order Decapoda; family Palaemonidae; genus Macrobrachium; species Macrobrachium rosenbergii. The sequence continues at coordinate 13,715,474 of NC_089743.1, read as the reverse complement.
ATGTGGCCTCCACCATTTTTATCTTAGGTCCTTTGTATTTTATGTGGTAGGCATGTAGACAACCCATGCGGTATGTGGCCTCCATCATTTTTATATTAGGTTCTTTGTATTTTATGCGAAAGGCATGTAGACAAACCATACGGCATGTGGCCCCCACCATTTTTATATTAAGTCCTTTGTATTTTATGTGAAAGGTATGTAGACAACCCATGCGGTATGTGGCCTCTACCATTTTTGCATTAGGTCCTTTGTATTTTATGTGAAAGGTATGTAGACAACCCATGTGGTATGTGGCCTCTACCATTTTTGCATTAGGTCCTTTTATTTTATGTGAAAGGTATGTAGACAACCCAGGTATGTGGCCTCTACCATTTTTGCATTAGGTCCTTTGTATTTTATGTGAAAGGTATTAGACAACCCATGCGGTATTGCCTCTACCATTTTTGCATTAGGTCCTTTGTATTTTATGTGAAAGGTATGTAGACAACCCCATGTGGCCTCTACCATTTTTGCATTAGGTCCTTTGTATTTTATGTGAAAGGTATGTAGCGGTATGTGGCCTCTACCATTTTTGCATTAGGTCCTTTGTATTTTATTGAAAGGTATGTAGACAACCCCGGTATGTGGTACCATTTTTGCATTAGGTCCTTTGTATTTTATGTGAAAGGTATGTAGACAACCCATGCGGTATGTGGCCTCTACCATTTTTGCATTAGGTCCTTTGTATTTTATGTGAAAGGTATGTAGACAACCCATGCGGTATGTGGCCTCTACCATTTTTGCATTAGGTCCTTTGTATTTTATGTGAAAGGCATGTAGACAACCCATGCATAATGTGGCCTCCACCATTTTTATATTATGTCCTTTGTATTTTATGTTAAAGGCGCGTAGACAAACCGTACGGTATGTGGCCTCTACCATTTTTGTATTAAGTCCTTTGTATTTCATGTGAAACGCATTTAGACAAACCATACGGTATGTGGCCTCTACCATTTTTTTATCAAGTCTTTTGTATTTCATGTGAAAGGCATGTAGACAAACCATGCGGTATGTGACCTCCACCATTTTTATATTAGGTCCTTTGTATTTTATGTGAAAGGCATCTACATGAACCATACGTCTTATATAATGGGTGATTTCAACTGACTGTTAAATTTTGTTACGGGGAAAATACGATGGGATCCCAGAATTTTTCATTTTCTTGATAATGGCGATTGTTACGAAAATTGGAAGCATAGCTGCAAGCAGTTTTCTAACTAGACCCAGAGTAGGATTTTGTCCTGAAATTTAGCTGAATTCGTCCATCTGATTTGGAGCTCCTATGGTAAATATGGCACGAAGTAAAATGTGAAAAAGTTATTATATACGGAAATAGAATCTTTGCTTGAAAATACGCTTGTAAAATTGAAATTTAAACAATAATATAAATGCTATTTATTTTCATTCAGTTCATAGAACCTAGAGTATGCAGTATGATAACGAAGAAATCTTGATCTTTATGCATTCAATTTGTCATATATATATATATATATATATATATATATATATATATATATATATATATATATATATATATATATATATATATATGTATATATATATATCTCAGAGGAATTCATGAGGATATTACACAATAACTATTAGTTTCATAGCCGCCAAATATTTAACTGTCCAAGAAACTTCCTTTTTCATAATAGGGATGGAATAAAAGGGAGAGTTACATGAGGCATCAGACAATAAAGCGGTTAGATGAATAACTGAAAGAAGCTGAACGCGAGGAATAAAAAAGGGGGGTTATTTCTCGTGTCTCCCATTTCATTGTACTGTAGTTTTTCATATTTTCCGAAATTCTCCTCTGTATCTTCAACCACTTTTCCCTCATCCGTATTCCTCCATTTTCTGTCTCCTTCCCCTTTCCTTCTTTTCCATTCCTATTCGTTATTGTGCGCAACCCCGTTCCTTGAATTAAAAAAATGGATGCAATATCATCTAAATTCCTATCATGGGACGAGATCTATGAATTTTCCTGGCGGACATTTCTTCCTTCTCTCTACTCCCATGGCCCGCCTCTCTCCTCCCTGCCCATCAACCCTTAACTCACTTCACCTCTTGTTTTTACGTTTATCTTTTTGACATTATACAGTCATTGAATGGGGATAGACACGAGCGCAGTGACAAGTATGAACCCTAGAACAATAGAGCATAAATCAAACGCTTTTGGAGTTACGAGCCTCCACGAGTATTGGATGTCGCCCTAGAAATATAACTTACCTTCACGCGATGATGGTGATGAATTTGTGATGACCGTGATGGCGACGATGACGACGACGGTGATGGACGCGTGTTAAGCTCAGAAAAAAGAAATATAAAAGATCGTTTTCAAAGTAGGATCTATATGTTATATTATATTATATATATATATATATATATATATATATATATATATATATATATATATATATATATATATATATATATATATATACACATCGCCCGCACACACCGACGGCTGAAAGGGGAAAGGAAACGAAAAATTGCATGCATTGAATGGCTGCATTTCTCCTCTAGTGGAAGAGGCGGTGGAGAATGAAGAGAGAACTTTTGATGCTGTGTTTCAGTTAATGGTTTGTTTGTGCCTTGGCCGATGTAGGTCGTTGGAGCCTTTTTATTTATTTTTCTTCCATTTCATTTATTGCTTATCATTTGATTCGAACCTGATTATTGGTTGTTTCTGTTCTTACGTTGTTTGTTTTTATATTCAGCCCTTCCTGCTCATGCACTGTTGTGAATTATGGTCCATTATTTCCCTGGTGTTAGGGCATCTTAGCCGTATACTCTTTATATGCATCTTTCATTGTTTTGTTTGATTGTAAACTGCGGTTGAAGTTTTGTTGAATTCATTTTTTAATGCGTTTTTCATTTTGATTTTATCAGCTTCTAAATTTTTAGTAAAACTTTTTCGTGACCTGCATATGTACTCATATTTTTTCCATATCATCTATTTCCTTTTCTACTTCGTTTTACGCAATGGTTTTTCTCTTTTCTTTCTTGATATTTTTACTCTCGTGTTTTTTCCTTGGCCTTTGATTGCATTCTGTCATTCGTTGTGCGCAGTTTGTCTTTTTCTCAAATTGTTATTATCGTTTTCACATTTTCCATTCTTTTTTTCTTGCCCCAGTTTTCAGTGCTTGAATTGTTTATTTTGTATACTGTTTTCTCATTTGCTTTCTGAACCCCACAGATGTATGGGGGCTTTTTATTTTTTGTTTTATTTATTACCTCTATTTGGTTTTTCCACAACTTGTTCAAGGCCGCTTGTATTGCTTTCTCGATATTTTTGCTTTTACTTTTTTAATCATTTTTTCGGTATTTTTTCATAAGAATGTTTTTCTTTAAATTTTTATGCATATTTTATTTTGCCTGTTTGACTTTTATAATATTTTCTTGACTTTATACCTCCTTGTATTTCAGTTTTTTTTTAAATTTGGCATATTTGGCTTTTACATTTTATTTTTATTTAATGTACTTTTCTTTTGATTTAAGTTTTTGCGTACCATTCCACAAGTTCTCTCTATAATTTCTCATGATTGCTTACGTTTTTATTTATCTTGCTTCCCAAATCATTTACTGTCTTAATTTGTTTTCTTTCTCTACGTTTCTTTAATTCTTTTCATTGCATTTGCATTTTCGTTTTTTTGTCATATCATACGGTAGGTATAATTATTATTCGACCATGTCGAGCGGCATTATTATTATTATTATTATTATTATTATTATTATTATTATTATTATTACTATTATTATTATTATTATTATTATTATTATTATTATTATTATTATTATTATTATTATTATTATCTCTCTGTTTTGATATGTAGGAACCTGGGGGATTGTCGCGTGGATCGCAGGTCAGTTTAAAGACCTAAATTTTATTTTTATTTTTTTATGATTTTCATAGAACTTTGCAGATAAGTATCTTGGGGCAATGAATATTTTATCCAAATATTGTTGACCTTTAGCATTTTTAATTATCACTGGTGAGTTTAAATGTCAACATTTGATTTTTCTTTAATTTTGCTAAAATTTGGTAGGTTAGTATCTTGGGACGGGCGATTAATTTTCAAAAACTTTTTTTGACAGTTATTTTTCAAGGTCACTGGACAATTTGAATGCCGATATTTTCTTTTTCTCTGTAGGTAAGTGCTTTCGGTGTTGATGATTCTTTCCTGCACTTATTTTTACAATGAACTATTTTCCAAGATCTCATGTCAGTTTTTCTGTAATCTTGATAGTTAATGGATCTCTGATCTAGCCTTCAAAATCTTTGACAGGTTGAGTTTCGAAGGTGAAACGGTAGCTTTTGGATTATGGGTGCTGTATCCTTTCAACTTGCAAAAAATAAATAATAATAATAATAATTCCCCTTTAACTTCTCTTTATGTTTTATCACTGTTTCGACAAGCAAAGTATTTTTTATAAACTTTGAGTTCAAAAAGTTTGTGATGTGTCATGTGCGACAATGATTAGATTTGAATGCAGTGTTGCTGTGAATGTCGGTGTCAAATGGTATACTATTGTTCGCCAGGACATGTATCGAATGGTAGCATTTGTTCGCCAGAACAAAGATCATTGAAATGTATTTATTGATGTAGCTTTCAATCGATCGTTTTTCGCCTTTTGTATTGTGTTCTTCTTAGTTGTTATACAAGTTTTTTTTCTTTTCGTGTGTGAACACTTATTTTGTTACTAACTTTCCGATTATTTTTTTTCCACGTTTTGATCGCAGAGTTCACTTTCGTTTTCATCCGAGACTTTCTAGGTTTTATTTCTTCGTTGTTTTTCTAGATTTTGTCTTGTGAATTTTCTTGCTACTTTATTTTTTTTTAATCTTATTATCTACTGTTGTAATTTCTCGGTAGTGCTACGTATCGTTACACGATAAAATCTTTTGTTGCCTGGCTTTCCTTTTCATCTAGTCTAGTGTAGTAATTTGGGTTCTTATTTTATTATCTTAATTGTCTTTATGCGTTTGGTTCATTATTTTCTCTGGATTCCCATTAAGCTTTGCGTTCAGCGTTTCCATTCTTATAATTTTGTTATACTTTATTTCTAGTCTTTATATTTCATTTCATCTTTGTATTCAGTAATTTGTCTTTTGCACATATTTACCTCGTTTGGAAATTAGCGTTTAGCTTTCTGTTATGGTCTGTTTGCGTTGTCATCTACAGTTGACCATTGACCGTTTCTTCTCATATTCGACGCATGAGAAATAATGTGGTATACCATCTCTCTTCATGGAGACTTAATTCAGATCTCATTAGAGGTCCTTAAGATGCGGCAGATACGCTGTAGCACAAAACTTCTTTTTTAATTAAAGTTAGCAGGGTCACACTCAAGGAGTTTCTTTAATCCGTTGATATTCTACTTTCAGCGGTAAATTCGGCCTGCTTTCATACTGCAAGTAGGGCGAATTCCTTGCGGTTATTCAATTGATTTTTCTCACTTTGTACTAAATTTAGAGTGTTTGCACAATGGTATTTATTCATTAGCATCTTTGTCTAAAAGTCTTATTAAATAAATATCAATCATTCGTGCTTGTGATTGTGTTCATAACTTTTACCCGTTTGTCATTTTCCTCCATTTAAAATCCAGTTTTGCTGCATATGCACTGCAGTATCAAGGTTTTTCTTTGTACACAGATGTATAGTTCCCTTTCAGCTCTGTTCCCATTTCGAGTGCCTTTTCTTCTGTTACTTCATCTCCCTTTTCTTTCTCCCTCCACCTTGGCAATAGGCCTATCCCATTTCACCTCCCATAACTGTCGCTGCTGATCCACTATTCATGATATACAGAGAAGCCCAGTTGAGCGTGAACTCCCTGCGCATTCTGCCTCTCTTTCCTTTTTTACCTTCCATTTATAGGGAATCATTCGGCTCAACTTCCCCTCCTGTATACGCTGTGCTGGCTGTGGTCTTTTCTGGGCAGTCCGTGTCCCATGAATTACTGACGGTATTGCTTGTTTAGTACTGTTTTACGGCTATACCTGTCTCTTTCTCTCTCAAAATTTCACCTATGGGCTCTCTCTCTCTCTCTCTCTCTCTCTCTCTCTCTCTCTCTCTCTCTCTCTCTCTCTCTGCAATTTCAAACAGGGCTCTCTCTTTCTTTCCCGCTCTCAGTTTTCTATAAAGAGCTCTCTCTCTCTCTCTCTCTCTCTCTCTCTCTCTCTCTCTCTCTCTCTCTCTCTCTCTGAATTTCAGCGGAGGTCTCTTTCTCTCGCTCTCAGTTTTTAGTTAAGAGCACTTTTCTCACTGAATTTTCAGCTAAGATCTCTCTCTCTCTCTCTCTCTCTCTCTCTCTCTCTCTCTCTCTCTCTGAATTTCGGCGGAGGTCTCTTTCTCTCGTTCTCAGTTTTTAGTTAAGAGCTCTTTCTCGCTGAATTTTCATCTAAGAGCTCTCTCTCTCTCTCTCTCTCTCTCTCTCTCTCTCTCTCTCTCTCTCTCTCTCTCTCTGAGTTCCCAGACCATCCAAGATTGAAAGATGCAAAATATACCGGAAGATGCATTAGCAATTCTCTGGTAGACATCAGAGGTGCCTCACACTGAGGGACCTGGGGCAACCCGAACGAACTGTAAGGTCTAAGGTTAAGGTCTCTCGTTCTCAGTTTTTAGTTGAAAGCTCTTTCTCACTGAATTTTCAGCTAAGAGCTCTCTCTCTCTCTCTCTCTCTCTCTCTCTCTCTCTCTCTCTCTCTCTCTCTCTCTCTCTCTCTCTCTCTCTCTGAAATTTCAAACAGAGCTCTCTCTTTCTTTCCCGCTCTCAGTTTTCAATAAAGAGCTCTCTCTCTCTCTCTCTCTCTCTCTCTCTCTCTCTCTCTCTCTCTCTCTCTCTCTCTCTGAATTTCAGCGGAGGTCTCTTTCTCTCGCTCTCAGTTTTTAGTTAAGAGCTTTTTCTCACTGAATTTTCAGCTAAGAGCTCTCTCTCTCTCTCTCTCTCTCTCTCTCTCTCTCTCTCTCTCTCTCTCTCTCTCACACACACACACACACACACACACACACACACACACACACACACACACACACACACACACACTTTTCAGCGAAGAGATTTGACATTGTAAGTGCGTTATTTCAAGAAGAAGAAAGCACAAGTTAACCATTCAGAGTTGGGCGAAACCTGCCGGGTAACACCTCGATTTTTTCTTCTGTGCTCCTCGTAGAGTCACAAGGGATCCTTATCAGATATGTCTCGACTCGTACATATTGTGTACAGTTCTTCTTTCTCTACCTTCCTTTATTGCCCGAATACAAAGGCGAATTCATCAATGATCGCTGTAAAGCATATTGTTTTTAATTAATTTAGCAGTGGGTTCAGTTTTTTTTTATTTTCCAATAGTTTCTGTTATTTCGCTCTGTATAGGACAAAAAGCTATTAGAACGTTTCTGTGTAAGTTTCTTTAGAATATCTTCTGTCTTTGTTATTATTATTATTAACATGATTAGTGTCTCGTGATTTGCTCTTCAGTTTTGGCAGCAAAGTTCATGATATTCTTGCTCATCAGGATGCCAGAGCATCAACATGAGATCCTTTTTGCTTGTTAGCTAGCGGGTGTTAAATTCAATAGCATCTTGCACTTAAGTGGAATTTAGGTGGGAATGGAATCCCTAGCAAGGCACATTGTTCTTAGGGCCTAGTGCATTTAGTTTTATTATCAAGACCTTTGGATGAGTCGGGGAACCATCAGCACTGTAGTGCAGTACATTATCCAGATTTTATAGATGGATATGTCGACATTCTTAGCACAGGTGTTTACTGAAGAGAATATAATCTCCTTTATTTCCATCCCAAGTCTTATGGATGTTGAAGATATACTAAGCTTTAATGTGCTTCTTTGTTCAATTTTAACAGGATGATGCCTGCTGGCTTCCATGTGCTACTTACTTATTCCACTTGTTGCCATCTTGGATTACGAATGGGGTGTTCTGTTTAATATTTAAGATCCATATACACACACACATATAAATATAAATATATATATATATATATATATATATATATATATATATATATATATATATATATATCTTAAATATTAAACAGAACACCCCATTAATATATGTATAATATATATATATATATATGGATCTTAAATATTAAACATAACACCATATATATATATATATATATATATATATATATATATATATATATATATATATATATATATATATATATATATATATATATATATATATATATATATATATATAATAAGAAGATAAGATGAGGGCGATGCTTTTCCAGCATTCTGAGCATGAGGTTTAACTTTATTAGTTGAATGTGCACGACGCTGTGACTTTTTTTTCTCTCTCTCTGGAGCCAACCAGTTGTTTATTGATGCCTCTATACTGTGCATATAGTTCTGGACCACACACATTTTTACTTTCTTGGGGCGCCCACTGCTCGACCCCATGGGGGCCTGTTCCCATTTACAGCTGGGTAGACTGATGTGTGGCAGAACTGGCATAAACCACCGATAAGGCAAAGTCTGTATATATGTACTTGTATACAGATTTCCAGTTAACTCTGTCATGCCTCTGCTAGTAGGTAAAAGTTAAGTATACCTTAGTTTAACCAGACCACTGAGCTGATTAACAGCTCTCCTAGGGCTGGCCCGAAGGATTAGACTTATTTTACGTGGCTAAGAACCAATCGGTTAACTAGCAACTGGACCTACAGCTTATTGTGGAATCCGAACCACATTATCATATAGCGAGAAATGAATTTCTGTCACCAGAAATAAATTCCTCAAATTCTTCATTGGCCAGCCGGACAATCGAACGCAGACCCAGCAAAGTGCTAGCTGAGAACGGTATCGACCCGTCAAACGAGGAACTGTTCGTAAGTAGAGAGAGCGTTGCCTAGCCCAGTCTATGTCATACCTCTGTTCGTAAGTAGAGAGAGCGTTGCCTTGCCCAGTCTCTTACATCTTGAAACTTTTCTCTAATGATTTTCAGATTCCAAATAGGCTTGTCAGCCACAGGCATTTGTATGGTGATTTAAAACTAGGTGACGACTAGATCATTTTTAGTTGAAAATGTCTTGAAAAGTCTTCGAGAAAGAAAGGTCCTGGTTACTTTAAATCGACAAAACATTACCATTTGTTTTGGTTTGTGTCATTTAAAGAATATCACAAATTAACAATAGCTTTGTTGGTAAGAGTTATTTTAAAATGTTATCAATTTTGGGATTGCTAAAGGAAATAAGTGCAGTGCCACTAG
>NC_089743.1:13636197-13701197 GCF_040412425.1 Macrobrachium rosenbergii | reverse complement strand
TATACGAGTATATATGTGTGTATATATATATATATATGTATATGTATGTATGTATATATATGTATATATATATATATGTATATATATATATTATACATATATATATATATATATATATATATATATATATATATATATATATATATATATATATATATATATACATATTTCAAGTTAATGTTGAGAGATATTTTTTTTATAATTATTCGAATAATTTGTCGATACACTTTATCCATGACAGCATTTTTTCATTATTCTCTAAGTTACTCATGCCCGGAAAAGCTCAATCCTGAGTATAAATATATATAAAGAGGTCAACTAATTGTAAAACTGTAAATAGATATAAACAAAATTCCTTTAACTGTGGAGGCTACCAAAGCGCAGATCAATAAATAAACGGCACTCAACGTCTGCTAACGACCAGAAGGCAGTTAATTTGACGCCATGTACTGGTGCAATTTTCATGTGCCTTGATCGGTCTGATATCGGTCCGTTCTCAGTAAGCAATCGGTTACCTGCCCCCTTGACCTACATCTTGCATTCCCGCCTGAGTAAGGACGTGTGCTTTATGAGGTCATCGGTATGATTTGACCTTTGAAATTGGCACTGCGACCTTATGTGGTTGGGAATAACATCCTTCAGCTCTTACAGGGTGTACCGTGTTGTGCTGTGATCTTATCGAATAGCATCTACTGTTGCTTATAGTGATTCTTTTTGCCTGCAGTTCTGTATGAATAAGCCGTTCCTGTTTTGTTTGCGGTTCTACGTTAATTAACAGTTATTTGTATTACCTTTGCATTAATTTTTACTTTTTTTTCGAAGATTTCACCGTGCTTGCACTTGAATGCTTTTTTTCCTTGTTTGCCCCGTGCTTGCAACTGTTTTCCATGATCATCTCAAATTGTTTTTCATGTAGTAACGATGATTTGTCTGATTGTTACAAGGATCAGTCGATTACGCTGCTATTATATTCTGCATTTTGTTCCCTTTAGAGACGGCAGACCATTTTTTTTTTATTTTGTTCCCTGTGGCTTTTATTACGTCATCCTCCTCTATATTTATATACGCCTCTGTTTCAAATCAAATTATAATCCAGTATTTATTCCTCTGTCATTTGCTTATTTGTTTCTACCTTTATATTTGTACAGACGTCATTCAATCATTTATATGAATTTTTCGTAAGGGTCCCTAACTGCAAAATTTATGTTAATAAATTCATCCGTACTAAAATTAAGAAAGTAATAGTTATTCAGATGACCTTGTTCATGTTTGAGTACTATCCTGCTCGTATCTCCCGAATACTTTCAAAGGACATTGCCCTAAATTTCGTTGCACTGACATGAAGCATTCAAGTATAAACACCTATTATGCAAGATAGACATAATTAAATTTTATGTTTTTACTGATTTGGTTTACCTGTCTATTCATTTCTTACTCTATTAGTTTGTTTTCTAGAGAGGAACAATCACGTTTTCAGTTTGATAATCATCTTTGATTTGTAACTGGAAAGCATTTCTTCAGTTGAAGAAATACCAAGAGATTAGTTATTTCAGTGTAATTATCATGCCTTCTGAATAGCTTTCTTCTGTAAGAAATTTACCGAATGTTATGCACGAATATTCTCTATTTATTATTGAGAGACTACAGGAAGGGCAACCTACCTTTATATTACCATACGGCGAGTCTTGTGCTGGGGCCTCAACTCCAATAATTCATACGAAAGCGATTCAACACGGAGTTAATCCGAGTTTCTGTCATTACACAGAAGTTTCCATGTTAAACGTGAGCGGTTAAATTGTAGAGAGGCAGTCGTGGGTGTATTAGGCCTAAGGCATGTATGGCACAGGGATAGGCATCCCATCGTCGCTGTCTTGTATTCCCCCTACGTTACCTAATTTCCCTATTTAATCTGCTCCTGCCTCCATTCCGCGTTTAACTGTCTGTGGGCCCCTTGTTGCCATGTTAATAAGATAGTGTAGATGCGTTTGTGCGTTTCCTCTGGGATATGTGTTTGATTCTTTACTAAACTCACTGTTTTTTTTTTTTTTCAGCCCCTTCTTCTCATTTAGCTAATGGGGATTTTCATGCTTTACTCTTATTGGTAGGGATAATATCGCAGGTTCAACTTTTACTTTTTGTGTATACCTATTTAAATTACAATTCGATTACTCTTTTGTGGAAGTGTATATATATATATATATATATATATATATATATATATATATATATATATATATATATATATATGTGTGTGTGTGTGTGTGTGTGTGTGTGTACAGTATGTGTGTGTGTGTATATATATATATATATATATATATATATATATATATATATATATATATATATTTCTAGATATATTATATTATTATTATTATTATTATTATTATTATTATTCAGAAGATAAACCCCATTCGTTTGGAACAAGCCCACAGGGCCATTGACTTGAATTTCAAGCTCCCAAAGGATATGTTACTCAATAGGAAGTGTGCATGTGTATATATATACTATATATATATATATATATATATATATATATATATATATATATATATATATATATATATATATATATATATATATATATATATATATATATATATATATATATATATATATTGTGGTATTATCGATAGCATTCTTGCTTACCAAGCGAAAGGACCCGGTTCTGACTCTAGGCGAAGTTGGGTGGATGGGCTTGTTGCGGTAAAATCCCGCTGAGTTTGCATGGACCTGAGCAGTGCATTATGTACCAGGTAGTTGGGCGACTGTGGTGTTTGTAACTTGGATTACAAATGGCGTGGGCTAGCATTTCCATTCTGAAAAGCTTACTGACAGCCGGGGATTAATACCTTTAAGTGGAATAAGCCGTTTGGTCATATAAATTGCCTTTGAAAGGTTCAGTTTCAGATCGAAATTCAGGCAGAATTCTTCATTTTATCGTTTTTTTCACTCTTCCGACTCTCTCTCTCTCTCTCTCTCTCTCTCTCTCTCTCTCTCTCTCACACACACATATATACATATACACAATATATATATATATATATATATATATATATATATATATATATATATATATATATATATATATATATAATGTACGTGAGCATTTCTGTGTTTGTGCTTGTGTTAATGTAACTTGATTTATTCACACAAACACATGTTCATAGATATATATATACTCTTTGTGTGATGTATGTCATTTATTTTGATATGTTCCTTTGTATTGCTATCCTATTATGTTTTTTTTTTTTTTTTTTTTTTTTTTTTTTTTTTTCTGGGGAACTGGTTTTAATATATCGAAAATTGTCCTTGTCTTCTCTCTTCGCTCTAAGATATTCGTGTTGTGGCCTTGCGTGTTTCGCCTTCATTTATTACTCCAACCTTTCATTGTAGACGCCTTTCATTAATTTTGGTTTCATACTTTTAAAAGTAAATTTCTTTTTCAGAAAACCGTTTCTATTCCACAGTTGATTCTGATTTATATTATCCGCCTTCTTTTATTATCTTTATTATTTTTTTTTTTCGTTGATACGATCCTAGGACCTTTATTCCGTTATATGTCATTTTGTGTAGTGTGCTGTTCGTTTCCATAATTTATATTTTCATTGTCCAAAAAAAAAAAGGCGTTCTTCGAGACTGAGCTTAATCTTAAATCGCCCATTATGTGTTGTCGCCGTGAATTCGAAATTATAAGTTATAGTGGTTTTGTTGCGTGTCGAACTGAGAACAAGATGTCATTGTTCACAAGCTGGGGCTGAACATTATACACCAGCCCCGTCTCCGTATTGTCATAACATAATTATGACCAGTATTGTTAACATGAATTTGTTTTCACCAGATGTCTAGGTTATACGATCCTTGCTTGAATGGCGATATACGTGAGATATTATTATCAAACTCGCTTTGAAAATATTCATGTCAGCTACGTTATTGTCAGCTGGAATTTGTTTTCACCAAGTGTGTGATGTTATATGATCCTTGCTTGAATGGTAATATACTTAAAACTGATTTTTAGTTTTTGAACTTCACTCGAAAACTTCATGTCAATTAATCCCTCAGTCCAGTCCCTATGTTTCCGGCTATCTTGAAAACATACAAGAAAAATTCTTTATGCTTGTGTGAATTCAAAAATTCATTCATAGTGTCGGTTAATTTGTACCTGTCAAAGAAGGATTTTGATGGTATAGGCACTGTAATATAAATTTAGGAGAGGGCCTTATTTTCTCGAGGAACATATATTGTTAACTGAAAAAGAAAAAAAATCAAGTTTTCTTTTAAAGAAAATTTCCAGCTGTTGTAATCTGACTTGAATTTATTACATATGCCCTTAGCATTTCTATATTACTGTTTTAACGAGAGGAGTGTTCTTATGGATTGTTTTTCATTGAAAGATCCGAAATCTCTCTCTCTCTCTCTCTCTCTCTCTCTCTCTCTCTCTCTCTCTCTCTCTCTCTTACACAAACATACACACCCTGGAACGCAGTTCCTCTGCTTTTTTTTTTTTTCCTCTTGAACTGTCGCCATTCTTCCTTATTTCCCCTGATCTTTCCTTCACCACATTCAACTTCCCACTTGCCTCAACCTTCCCACTTCTCCTCCTCCTCCTTCTCTTCCTCCTCCTCCTCTTCCCTCTCCTCCTGCGGCAGATCCATTTCTCTCGACCATTACTTACCTTCCCATGTGTCCCTCGCTCCTTCCTCCCTCCTGTCTTTCTCTCTCTATACTCTGTTATTCAGAGCCTGGATGGCCGGCGGGGTGCCTGAAGCATACATTAGCCTGAATTATGGTTTAGGCTCGCCCGAGAAAGAATTGAGTGTTAGATTTACCACGGGGGTCTTTTATTTCGAACTAATTTATGTGATCCATTATTATTTTTTATTCAACTTTTTGTTCCTCTCCCCTGTATTTCTTCCCGGCCGTTCTCTCTGTGACTGTGGTTCTGTGGGGGCGGTGCGACGTTGTTCTGGTGTGGTTTCCTTGACAACGTTGTAAACACTTGACGGCGAATCGTTTCTACGTAAACTTTTTCATTCCTTTTTTTTTTTTTTTTTGTCTTTTATTTTTTTTAGATTGCCTTAGTCTAGACTTTATTACTTAAATGGATTTTCTAAGGTTAGCGTAAAAAATATTTTTATTTTTGTATGCAAACAAATTCTTATTTGCAGGAATACATTCTGTCTTTGAAACACATTTTCAGCTAAACATTCTTATTCCCTTTATGTCTCGCTTTCTCTCATGCACACAAACACACAAACTCATTTTAAATCAATCATCATCTTGGCAAATATTAAATAGACAAGCCCTCTTTTTCTGTCTTTAGAATTGGAAAAGGTTGGTAGCAATAGTATGCTTAAAATTAATAGCCAGTTTGTAACTTATTTAACTGTTATGAAAGGAATTATTATAGCTGCTTTCTGTGGTGTCGATTCTTCACCCTTTTAGAAAAATGAATTAATTTTTTCTATAATATGCTTACCAAGGTTTTTGATTTTTTGTATGCCACTTTAATCAGGACTGCTTTAATTAGTTTGACAATATCGATATTATTAATGTCAAAAGTGCCATTTCAGTAATTATCGATGCAAAGTATTTCCTATTTCACATTACGAGCGAGAAAGGTATATATGTAAAGAATTGTTTTATTCTCTCTCTCTCTCTCTCTCTCTCTCTCTCTCTCTCTCTCTCTCTCTCTCTCTCTCTCTCTCTCTTCTCTCTCTGTTTTATAAAGAGTGCTAAACCACCCTTCCAAACAAGGTGCTAAACCACCCATCAAACTATATATATATATATATATATATATATATATATATATATATATATATATATATATATATATATATATATATATATATATATATATATATATATATATGTGTGTGTGTAATGATATAACCAAGTGTTGTGGTGTTCCTTTCTTTATTTCTTTTATAGCTGCTTTACCGTTTCTAGCTTTGATTGTTATTAGTTGTAGAGTCCCAGGAGGCTTAGGGAGACACAGTGTAGTTTTCTTACTTCATTAACACACTAATTAAAATATACATTATATTTACAAATTAAGTGAATCGAAGTATGAGCCTTGCTTTCTTCTCAACCCACAACTGGTGAGGCTCTCGACCTCACTCCTCTGCTTCTCTATCTTCTATCTGCTATCTATCTGCTTCTTTCTCCCTTCAAGCTTGCTTTTTGAAGGTTCTTGAAAAGAAAAAGCCCATCCCATCAATAGACGGGCAATAGCTTCTGTCCCACCTTGTAGACGTCCTAAGTAGTTGGAGATTATCTAACGACGTCCCTTTGGGTGTGATTAAATGACTTAATCCCCTCCTTCGTAGGTGGAACTAATGACGTCACTGGAAGTCTTTAGGTTCCGTCGAAAGTTGAAAGGTCAGCTCACAGGTAGGACAGTTAGGCATTTTTGTTATTGACTGCAGTTAAATTACTGGCACCCATGTTATGGCTACATAATCATAACACTTCCTGTTTCACTATTTCTCTCTCTCTCTCTCTCTCTCTCTCTCTCTCTCTCTCTCTCTCTCTCTCTCTCTCTGTCTCGTTTCTTTATTATTCATTCTCTCTCGTTTCTTCTTTCTCTGTCTATCTTTTGTCTATTACAGGTTCTCTCTCATTTCTTTTTCTCTCTTTTATATTTACGCTTTTCCTAACTAATATTCTCCCAGCTATCATTACATCATTTTGTCACCTACCAAACATTGTCTTCAATGTTTAATTAAACATAATAAAATGGATACAACAGTAATAATTAAACTGGCAATAAAATGGAACAATGGACATAATAAAAACTGTTTCTCCAGTTGTGGAGGAAAAGACATAAGTTTATTAAATCATTCTCAAAAAAATAATCACATCAAATTATAAGTATATTAATTCATAAGTATATTAAATGAACATGTGAAGAATAAACATATGAAATTATTATCTCATAACAAATAATTTTAACATCAATTGTCAATTATTGTTATTATTGAGTACTTTCAATATCCCTTATATTTTTCTGATAATAAGATTTCTCACTACCAGGATAAACAAAATAACAGTTATTACTATTACCACTAGATTTACTAGTGATAAAATTGGGGAGACAGTTTCTTTATAATAGAAATATTCATCAACATAGTTCAAATTTTCAGGCTCCCTTAATTCTAACTGAGACAACTTAAATTCATCTACTTTATATGAGTAATTCTTATATGGCACTTGTTTGTTGAATTTATATGTTGTGAAAAGATGGGGTTCATAATATAATTGGTTTGCTATCACAAACTGACATGATGTTGTAAAAGATTTGACATTTGTAAACTTTATTTCTGTGCTAATGTTGTGGCATTTAATTTTAGCTGCAACAGTATTTAGTGAAAATACAAAGATTTCTTGATCAACCGTAAGTGCTTCAAAAGTTTTATCATAGTCTGTGGTACATACGTCTTTTTCTTGGTTTTGGTTTAACACAATTTCTTGAATACAGGGATAAGCATTAGTATTCTTATACAGATTATCAAAATTACATATACATTCCTGTTCTTTTAACAGAATACACCCATTAAATTGTTTATCAGTGAAGAATGACAATAGTAGAGCGTGTCCTTCTAATGCAAAATGCCTGAATGTTCCCTTTTGAATGATTACCTGTTTACCAACTATCATAGGAAATGGGTACACAGTGATTAATGCGTTTGTGATCCTAGTATTGAAAGGTACAACTAAAATAATTTTATCATAAAGCACTTTGGCACTTATTAAATTGTAGTACATGAATACATCTTCCACAAGTGTGTGTGTGTGTGTGTGTGTGTGTGTGTGTGTGTTTGTTGAGATGTGACTTGCTGTGCGTATACCATTAAGCGCGTTCGTTTTTATGCAGTAGTAAAATTTTCGGTAAAATTTATGTATTTCGAAATGACAGACTTTTATTTCGCTGCCTTTTTTACCTTTTTTTTTTCCTGAAAAACGATATAATTAAGCATCATATTAGTATTTCACATAATCCGAGTGTAGTAAACTTCATTATTCACTTGCATGAAATATTGTTTTTTTTTTTACGTAATTTTATTTCGCGGTTATTGACCCCCATAGCTTGCTGATTAGGTCAGTGTAGCATACCTGCTGTGTAATTAACTGGGGGTAATTAATTCCATAAGGTTAATTATTTCCTGTCACATGATTAAAGGCCAGCACTTGATTTTACTCTTTTTTCAATTGTGCATAAATGTTGTTGACGTTGAGAACATATATTACTAAGCATCCCCTCATTGTAAAAGTGATTATAGATACTGCGTAGGTGAAAGGCTTGTTGTTTCAGGAATATATATATATATATATATATATATATATATATATATATATATATATATATATATATATATGTGTGTGTGTGTGTGTGTGTGTGTGTGTGTATTGTTTATATATATATATATATATATATATATATATATATATATATATATATATATATATATATATATATTATATCCTGAAACAACAAACTTTTCACCTATGCAGTATCTATAATCACTTTTACAACGAGGGGATCTGATGCAGGTCACGGTGTCATTGAAATTGAATATTTTCCCCGCGGCATAATTCATTCCACCTGCTGAACTGAGTCGCACCAATCAGGTCACCATATCAACAAATAAACTACAAACGGTTACCCCAAGATTTAAACAACGTTCGCCAAGTCCACCACAGAATACATAGTTCCCGCATTTTGACAATAATTCTGTAAATTAAAAAGGTATATTGTTGATGCTTGGAGACATATTACACACACATATACAGTATATATATATATATATATATATATATATATATATATATATATATATATATATATATATATATATATATATACATATTTGTATATACATATACAGCGTAATTAAAACAGGTTCCCATTACGTACCACAAGGATTTATAGAAAAATATAGAGGTTACATTCTAACATACAAACATATATATATATATATATATATATATATATATATATATATATATATATATATATATGTATATGTGTAAACTATATGTTAAACTTTTATATTTCTTCAGTCTGCTAAGTAAAGGACGAAAGAGTCGAAAAGGCCTCGCAGCACTCCAGCACTCCAGTGTTTCCCTTTATTTGTGGATTCTATCTTTATTTATTTATATATATATATATATATATATATATATATATATATATATATATATATATATATATATATATACACACACACACAATTAATCTTTTTCTCTAAGATAGAGTGGTGGCTCGGAATAAAACAAGACAATGATACTGCTACATTTATAACTCACCTGCTGATTACAAATTATGTTTAGGAATTATTTGTGCAGAAAACTTCGCTCACATACGCAGAAGGCCCATCAACAGTGTATCAGAGCCTTCCCCTACTCACATACACACCCTGTGTATACACAGCCTTTATCTTACAGGTTTCTTACGCCTGAAAGGGCATTAGGGCGCTTTCTTTTCCATACCTCTTAAATTCATCTATTCAGCACTATTTAGACTTTGTCCTCTCCCGCCTCCTAATTATAAATTTTTTACCAACCGATTGTCTACATTTTATGCATCTCCACATTTTTGACCTTTCAAACTTTATGCCCGCCCAGTTCACTTTGTTTGTGTCGTACATCTTTTGCTCGCATACTGGCAAAGCCATTAGCCATCAAGGATCCATCAGCTTTTTCTGCTGCCCTAGGTTTCATATACAATGTCTTGGCAAACCCATCTTAGTGTCTTCATCTTATTCCAGACAGCTACCAGATTGTAGCCCGGGTATGGCCATCACCGTAGGGTTGGGACATTCTTAGAGTTATAGATGACATTTGAATATGCTTTGAGTACCCGGTATGAGAATTGTTCTTTTCTAAAGTGGAGCGGCTGAGCCTCATCCCGGGAACTACATCTTAGGTAATATCCCTTAAGTCAAGTATACCTTAGTTTAACCAGACCACTGAGCTGTTTAACAGCTCACCTAGGGCTGGCCCGAAGGATTAGATTTATTTTACGTGGCTAAGAACCAATCGCTTACCTAGCAACGGGACCTACAGCTTATTGTGGAATCCGAAACACAATATGACGAGAAATGAATTTCTATCACCAGAAATAAATTTCTCTGATTCTTCATTGGCCGGCCAGAGAATCGAACGCGGGCCCAGCAGAGTGCTAGCCGAGAACGATACCAACCCTTCTAATGAGGAACTTAATATCCCGTAAACTCCAGTAGTTACGACCATCCATAAGCTAGAAAACTGATAAATAGAGAAAAAGAGTCACCTAGGTTATATTTGTTTACTCTTCAGATGAGTGAAGATTGTAGAGTAAACCATTGATATGATATACAGGGTAGATGAGAAGGTAGGGGGAATGATAGCAATTACAATGTCGAAGACGTGAGGGATACAGTTGGAAAAGAGCATTGGTAGAACCAACTAGACATGCTTGAAAGAAGGACTAGCTGCTACGTAGCCGTGGATGATAGACATTCTCATTTTAACTCATTTTAGGTAGGTTTATAAGGTAGGCATTAAAGTACAGAGAAACTAGGTAAGCAAATAAGCAAAGCGTATGGACGAACGAGAGATAATTCTATAATGAAGCTGATGAATTTCTGGCTGTGGAGATGGAAAAGGTGTTGGAGAGATGGAACAGAACAAAGCCGATTGGAGATGACCGGTCAAAGCTGATGAAAGAGGAGCTAGAGAAACCCACGAAAGAAAATGAAAGTAGGTAAGGCAGAAGGAAAGGATGGGATCGAGAGAGATGCAAAGAGTCATGCTTATGAGCAAAGTAAATAATTAAATAAATAATAAATATACTCTGTTATTTATTTTTGTTTTTATTGAATTTTTCATTTATTTGTTTTTATTTAATTATATTTATTTATGTATATTATTTATTCTTATTTATTCTCATTTTTATTCACTTATTTTTTATTTTTGTTTATTTATATTTATATTTATTTATTTATTGAATTTAATTGAATAAATAAATAAATGTAAATATAAATAAACAAAAATAAAAAATAAGTAAATAAAAATGAGAATAAATAAGAATAAATAATATACATAAATAAATATAATTAAATAAAAATTAATAAATAAAAAATTCAATAAAAAACAAAAATAAATAACAGAGTATTCTTGGCAGGGGAAATCGACGGAAGTTGAGCATGAGGGTGAAGAAAAACACCCATAGACCAGAGGCAAATGGCAAGAAGAAGAAAAATTTGGAAATCCGTGATCACTGACGTCTAGGGAGCAGGTCTCATTAATTTTTTTTTTTTTAAATAAGCAAACTGCGAGATACATTTGTTCTCATCAAAGAATTTAGTCTCTTGAGCCTTGAGGGGTAGTTGTAGATTTTTGAGGTCCCGTATAATGTTTAGTATCAATAGTAACAGATATAAAGAACACTCATTTATAATGATTTTTAACATTCCCAATCTAATGTTTTCTTTTCTTTTCATTCTATTAGACAGATTACAGCAGAAGAAAACACTTTTATGAAGAATCATATATATATATATATAAATATATATATATATATATATATATATATATATATATATATATATATATATATATATATATATATATATATTACACTGCAGTTAACAACACTTACAGGAGATAAAAAATCACAACGAAATATCATATATATAAAAAAAGAGTTTTTTTCCACTGCCAAATTGAGCATAAAATTTCCGTGAGTCATAAGAATGAAACAAATTATATGGTACTGCTGGAAAAGTAAAGCAGAAAGATGCTCCACAAAAATGAATAGATACGAAGTGGGCATAGTCAAGGTAATACGTTGGTGATAAGTAGAAAAAAAAATTAAGAAAGACAAATCTGCCTAACAGAATAAAAAAAGCAGTATTAAGAGATAGAGGGGCGACATGAAAATAAAGAAAAAACTAAAAGATGACGTTTCTTCAGAAAATAAAGAAAACTGATATTTAAGGCCGCCAAAAAATTGCGGCAAGCGTTAACACTCCTGATAAAAATAATTCCTGAATCCAAATATAAACGGGTGTATTAGATATAGATATAAAAAATAGACCATAACTACTAAATTGAAGCAGAAAATTTAAATAAGGGATAATGGTGCTTATCAAGTAGAACAAATATGTAACTAAAAAGACAAAATAAAGAAGACCAAACGGTTAATGCACAAAACAGTTAAAATTTAACCGTACTAAATAATATGGTTAAAAAGAATTTAGGCAAAAAAAAAATAATATGAATGAAAGATTACATTCCATAGGGTGAAGAACTGGCTACAATGAAGGTAAAGGTCAGCTGAATTATAGAAGCCCTTCTGAAAAATACCAGAAGTCGATTTATAAAACACAGAGGGTGTCAGAGTAATAAATGATTCTTGACATAAAATCAAGTTATGAAAATATGAGGGTTGAATATAGTAATCTCAGAAAAAGCAGATTATTTTTCAGTTACGGATCGAGGGATATGACAGAGAATGAAATAAATTTTAGGAAATACATTTAGTTACCAAAGTTGGTTAAAATAACAACAAAATAATATAGCATAGTCAGGAGAATTGGATAGCTTATTTACTTGAATATTCAAACTTCATGAGAGAAGACAAATATCTGATTAGGGAAGTTTAATTTTGCCGTTTTTATGCGTTGCATTATTTGCGTTTTTGCTTGTACCCTTTCAGTTGTTTTCAAACATTAATTCTTTATGAAAAAAATAATGTAAATATTCGACGAAATATAGGTAAAAACTAAGTATATAATAAATTGGTTGTTGTAGATGTCATAATTTCTTTTCTAAACAGATATTATTTAGGAAAGTTAGAAGTAAAATAGATCTATCCTGCATTACGAAAGATTTTCAGGAGGAGAAATTCGTGCCACATTCCATCTTTTAGGATAAAAGGTTATTGTTACGATGGGACACAACATTTCCTTTTTAGATGCCGGGTGAAGGTCACGTGGAATTTCTCATAGGAAAGTGATAAGAGAAGAAAAGAGACACAAACTAGTTGACATTGTCCCATATTAAGTTTGCAAGAGAACTCCAACCTCTTCATAAGTTAACCGAATAGTAAGAACTCCAACCTCTTCATAAGTTAGCCGAATAGTAAGTAAATTCCCCCTTGGGTTTTTCGTGAATTTTATCGAGTTCATGAGATGTTGTGCCCCGAACCCCAAGGGGGATTATTGGGGGAAGTAACGGCGGATTTGGATGGGGAAAGGGGCCTGACATAACCATCAGCTTGGCCACAGCAGGAGATCATGAAATATGAATGAGTTTGAATGAGGTTTCAGACAATATGGGATCGTAAGAATAAAAAAAAAAAAAAAAGAACCCCTCCCCCTATACAATGGGTTCTTGATTAGATGCATACAAGAAGGAGGTCAAATGGACCGTGTCGATTGACTTGCGCGTATTCCCTCTCCTACCACTCACCCGCCATTGGTCTTAATCCCCCTGCAAACCATCTACGTTTTCTGAGACGTTGTAAGGACATCTACCTTCGAGTGATATCACCCCTCCTTTTGCTGCAAAACTTAGCTCTAACACATGGGCAATATATGTACGTGTGTTTGGTGGCAATGACACCCCATGAAGGCAGGATCCTGTGGATACTTTTTTTGGGGCGGGGGGAGGGGGGGGGTTTAGATGAAGCTGTGTGTCATGCAAGTTATGTTAGAGGACCTTACTCTGTGGAAATAAAATTTGGAATGAACCAGAAAAACGGCAGATATTTAGCTATTTGCCCCGTGGTTGGGACACAGTTTTCTTTAAACTTCTTTTGATGTTCTTACCCATTTAATTTCCTTCATGAGTAATTGTTAAGAAATTATAATTACTCGTATTATTATTCTTACAGTATGACATAGTGTCTTAACGTGTTGGAATTCATCTTTATGCTTGGCCTGGTAAGAATATACATATGAATCATCAATTATTCCAAATATGATTCCTTTGCTTAAATATATATTAAATATATATATATATATATATATATATATATATATATATATATATATATATATATATATATATATATATATATATATATATATATATATATATATACTCGTTTGTGTGTGTGCGCGCGTGCGTGGGGCGACCAGAAATAATTACCACAAGACTGGAGGGAAATGCTTGGCGTAACAAAATAAGTAATAGCCAAACTTCCCTAAAAGTGACGAAATAAAATAAAACTAGCAGTTGTTCGGTGAGACCTTCACCCTAATCCAACTCCGCGCATGAAGGTAATAAAATCACTCCCAACAGTAACTAATAGAAAGGGTGAATGAAAATGCGCCATCTGTAATCCTTTTTTTTTTTATAATCCTATCTCCCTCCCTCCCTCTCCCCTGCCCCTCCACATTCATGAATTTCAAGTTTCAATTCCAGTAAACTAAACAGATGTATTGAAGGGCCGTGGAGCAGAAGAGTCGCTGGGAGGGTTATAAGGTTTTTCTTTACAATTCAGCTTTTTATTTCCACTAAATTTTCTCTCAGTAAGTTAGTTCGTATTTTCTTGAGTCTGTTATGAATCGTATGCTTATGAGGTAACAGCATTTAACAACTTTTCAGTGTCTGTCGCTTGTGTATTGTCAGTAATTGCATTTGCCTCAGAATTTCAAATTTGACGAGGACAAATTTTGTTAATATATCATGGTAAATGTCTGCTGTAATATATTTCTTTCTTTTAACAGATGATGCCGTGGAAGAAGAGAGATACACCATGCACTGAAGTTAGAGAAGGTAAGGAAATATTTTTATTTTAAAAGTTAATATTTAGATTATTGTAACGAAATGAATATGAAAAATCCAACTCACATTTTTTTGTGTGTATATATATATATATATATATATATATATATATATATATATATATATATATATATATATATATATATATATATATATATATATATATATATATATTTAACTGATGTATTTCAGGAATTTTTATATGTACAGTTGTACTTTTATTCAAATGAAAGGGTCATTCATGTTAATAGAGCCAAGTATTTCAAGGGGTCTAGATTACATTCAGGGGGTGACGATTACATTCGAATTTAATAGTGCCTACACAAACACACATAGACACATCAATATATATATATATATATATATATATATATATATATATATATATATATATATATATATATATGTATATGTATATGTGTGTGTGTGTGTGTAATAAATATTAAACCACAAATACTGTTGAATATGGAATTCAATGTTCGTTGGGAGTACAATTGGCAAGTGTTTCTGCTCCAGCCTAGATAGGAACCGTTGCCTGGTTTAGCAACAATGATAGACAGTATCTTGACCACTTGGGTACGGGGTTTAGAAACCAGGGAACGGTTAGAATCATAGTCAGCGCAAAATTACTTAATGATTATAATACCATTTTAGTGTAAACTTATAATTTAACAATATTTTTTAGATTTATTAACTTAAAAAAGTTATGTACATATACATATATATATATATATATATATATATATATATATATATATATATATATATATATTTATATTATATATTATATATATAAACAGTAAAATATGTATATATATATATATATATATATATATATATATATATATATATATATATATATATATATATTTATATAATATATATTATATATATAAACGGTATATATATATGTATATATACTATATATATATATATATATATATATATATATATATATATATATATATATATATATATATATATATATATATATATATATATATATATATATATATGTGTTAAAAAATCTCAAGTGTATATTGTATTTGTGTGTATATATATATGTGTGTGTGTATATGTATGTGTGTATATATATATATATATATATATATATATATATATATATATATATATATATATATATATATGTATATTGCAACATAGAGATACCCTACCCAAGTCAACTCGCCCTCCAAGCTGTGCAAAGGAAACATAACTTTAATTCCTTTAAGTGAATTTACCATAAACTTGAATGGTTTTATTGTTGTCAAAACAAGTACAGTAACTTTTAATCACACTGATCACTGACAAGGAGGTCATGGAAAACATTTCCCCTTCTTAAGTCTCTTATTATCGTTCCCTGGACACTCTGAGTGCCCTTTCTCTTGAACCCGTGACTGCCTCGAAACCTCTCTTCCAGGTGCAAAGCATTTTGGAGACAAAAACCCTGTCGCAGCCACCGGATGAACCAGTGATGGAGATTTACCCAAAGAGAAAGTTTTGGAATGCCTCATAGCAACCAAGTGTCACGCAGTCATCGCCTAACCATGAGGCTGACCGGACAATTGTCAGGTCACGGGATCGCGCCCAAACCCATGTGCGTGCCCATAGAAAATGGAATGCCGAGAGCATGGGAAGATAATCCAGCGAGGTCATAAAAGGAGCTACACAACCCGAAACAAAGCAGGGACACCCTGGCAGTAGATCCAGCAACATTGTCCCCCTGACCTCCACCCCATCAGGGCCATATCCCCAACATGTGGCTGTTTTCTTAGCCCAGTATTTTTCAAGTGCTAAGTCCCTTCCACCCCGGCCCCCATCTGGCAAAATGATGAGGACCCACGCTCCAACATGAGGAACGTGCTCATATTTGAGGTTTTTCAACAGTCTCGAATTCTTTTATCTTTTACTGATTTACTTTTTGGTTTCCATGTGCAATTTTCCCCATAGACCTGACCCTCATTTTGCAGTGCATTAATTTAAATTCTTAAGTGTTTACCAGTGTTTCATATCGAGACTTGTTGGTGCCTTCTGGGCACCTCTCAGTTTTTCCTTTGATTGCACTAATTTTCCATCATGTAACCACACACATTCGCAATTGCAGACGTAGTTGCTTGCTGTGGAATCCCCCTGTTCTGCTTGTGCCTGTGTGCCATGGTTCTAATCACAGAAACCTACTCTATGGTGCCCTTGAAGTGGATTTCCCCAGCATCTTCAGTTATCCTTTTGTTATTGCAATATAGTTCTTCGGCAGGACCTTGTTTACCTGTCTAATTTATTCCCCATTCTTCTGATTTTGTGTTAATGTGAATATATATGGTTTTAAGTGAACCTAAGTGTTTTATCTGCAACATTCCCAGTTGAGCAAAGCCTTCAGCTCATCTCTGTCTTCTTATGGTTTTTCCTTGCCCCACAGTTTCTGTCAGATACGTAAATTTTCATGGTAAGTAAGTCCTTTCCTCAGTCAGATCATAAAATTACTTCCCTGCTCAGGATTTAAAGTCCCTTCGCAGGTAAAAACATATGTGTGTATATATATATATATATATATGTGTGTGTGTGTTTTTACTTGGGAAAGGACTTCAAATCCTGAGCATGGAAATACTTTTATGATCGAACCGAGGAAAGGACTTACTTAGCATGAAAATTTACGTATCTGGCTTAAATTGCGGGGCCAGGTAAAACCATAAGAAGTAAGAGATGAGCTGAAGGCTTTACTCAGTACATAACGAACGCTGTCATACGCCTATAATACGCTAAGTTTAGAAGTGTGTTTTGGAAAATATTGGTTAACGTTGCACCCACAGTTTTGTAATGGCTGTCAACAAATCCATGATCCTTGATTGAAATATAATGTGTCTTTCCCTTGACATCTCAGTTATCCACTTGCCATTTTTTCGTTGAAGCGAAAAAGATAATGGCTCAGACTATCAAGACTTGTACATGAGTGCGAGCCTCAGTTTTTATTCATTTGTAAAGGGTTGATTTTGAATATATTTCTATGTTCGTAAAACATCAAGGAAGTAATGTATCATCGCCATTGACAACAATTCCTTCAACGCTACTAAAATGTGATGCGAAATGAAACATACGAGCATGACACATTGGGTATTCTTTCGCGCTCGTGTGATTCTTTATTCAGTTGTCAGTCGAAACGTTGAAGACATTAATGGCAAATGCACAAATATCAATGTGTTTTTCTGTCTTTCGAATGAGGGGAAATTAGCGGGTGGTAGATCTTTATAGGGCAATTACACACATGGATAAGCTCTTAGTTACATGCATTTGTTCTGATAATATATATAAGTAAAACAACCCAGTAATCACACATAGTTACATGCATTTGTTCTGATGATATATATAAGTAAAACAACCCAGTAATCACATATTCACATCAAAGATGATCATTTTATATACCCAGAGAGAAGGCCTACAGTAGTGCCTCAAACCCCACTGCTCCGCTCAACTCTATCTTGCACGCATTATCGCTTCCTCGTTTCGAGTCGAATGGACGTTAATGGGAGGAAGGTGCGTTGTACCAAAAGCCTCAAGACGTGGAAGATATTATTCATAGGAAAATAATGTAGCCCTTTCCCTCCTCCATCTCCCCAAGACTTCCGAATTATAAGGCATTGTTATTAACCTTCTTGTCCTTACGAACACCCATTCTTCACTTCTGCAAAGAAGAGTTAAGTAAATAATCTCTTTCTACTTACGAACTTCCGTTCCCGTAGGCGTTGCTCAGCTATTCTAATCTTTTGCGGAGAACCTGCGCACCCTTTCTTCACCTAACCTTCAAGTCAGCTTTTCTCTCCTTCTGTGTCAGTTACATATAGTCCTGAATACCTGTCATCCTCAGACAAGAACGTCACTGTACTGCACATCCCCCCCTTTTATCGCACAAATCTGTACCTTCATCTCATGTCGGTTCCCTGACTTTCCTTATCCCACCTTCCATAAAAATGTCAAAATACCAGAGAGACATACAGTGATCAAAAACCACTTTCTCTCAAAACAGGCAGGCCTAATACCCAGGAAAGGTTTATGGTAAAATTTTCATTGAGACACTTTTAAAATTAAACAATCACTTTCCGTCTGCGTATAGTAAATTATACTTCCTTTTTCTAATGTAAAAACGTCTAAGAGCTTTCAAAATCGCCATCAACACCATGCCTCCTCAACTTAGCATATTAGTCCGTTCTATCTTAAGTTTTGCTAAGATCTTTGTACGTTACGGGAGGCTTTTTCCCCTCTCTGTTCACAACTTGATCCGCATTTCCTCTCGTCCAAATGCAAACTGTTCCACCCTTATGAAA
Organism: Macrobrachium rosenbergii; assembly: GCF_040412425.1. NCBI lineage: Eukaryota > Metazoa > Arthropoda > Malacostraca > Decapoda > Palaemonidae > Macrobrachium > Macrobrachium rosenbergii. The sequence goes on along the minus strand of NC_089743.1, from coordinate 13,682,103 downwards.
TCTACAGGTTGTTTAAAAGTGAAAAACCTACCACACACGTTCCCAGGTATACAAAATACTGTTACATTCCTATATTTTAAAATTACCCCTAATATTATAGAACAGGTATTTTCCTCTCACAAACCCATTTTTTTGTATAATTTTCATAATTCAGCCTTTTACTTATATTTACTTTTACTTTTCATATGCGCATAAAGATAAGCAAAATAATTTCATATGTAAATAAGAAAAGCTTTGCTGTGTCTGCGCGAGGAATAATGTTGTAGGATACAGGAACATCCTTAGAGGCGGCTTCCGTGTCCTTTAACCTTCAAAACTTGATCTTTTATAGTTTCCGTAACATTTTCATTTTCATTTTCGTAAACACACTTTCAGTTTACCTTGTTATTTGAAAATAAGCGATATATGAACTAACTACATTTTATCATATTGACATGAATTTTCCCCGATACAGATACCTCTCTCTCTCTCTCTCTCTCTCTCTCTCTCTCTCTCTCTCTCTCTCTCTCTGGTAGAATGTATCCACTGTCATGCATCACTAGTTGTCTTTTTATCTACGAGATATCATATGATTAATATGGAATTTTGCAATGAAATGTTTTCTACTTTGATTCAAGTTTTGTTATTTGAGAACAATAAACATATTCTGAAACAAACATAAATCGTTTAGTTATGTCAAGTTTTCCACAATTCACTGATCTGATAATATAAGTATTCTAATTTCTTGCCGTTTTGTATTTATATTGGCTTCAAATACCTAATTTTTGATACTGATGTTAACATCAGTATGTATACTTTTATGATTCATTTTGCACTATTTAGTTTGCCCGACAGAGGTAATTTTTGTCAATATAACGTGGGGGACCTTACATAAAATTATAAAAGCATTCCATTGGTACGGCAGACGATTGGTTATTGGTGATGCATTTGCGATGATATTTTGTTTCGTTGCTTTTAAGAAGAAGGTTTTTGTTGCTTTAAAGAAAAAAAGGCTCGAAAATATTATCGTAAGGGTTAAATTATTTTCATATTTAAAAAGAACCACTTCTGTACCATTATTGAAAATATATTACTTCATCATTCTATACATAGATATCCATCCTTTGTGTACACACGAATCTTTGTACCTTCTTCCGATGTTCATGAATACCTAAATCCTTGCATATACTTTATTGCTAAATATATAATACTTATTTATATAATAAAACTGGTACTCTAGTGAACCCTCACCCTTCACCTTATTATACCGTAAATACTACTTATGTTCATGCCTATTCTCTTACTTGTCAGATGTAACGTCGCACCTCCTTTTCAGAGTTCTTTCCTTCGTGCCATTGTCTCGTTTGTTCTTTTTCCTCCCTCCTACCCTTTCTACTAAGTTGCTTTTTGCCATGTCTCACGCCTTCTCTTTATGCCGCCTTATTAGTCAACTTACTTTTTTTTTCTCTCTCTCTCTCTCTCTCTTTTTTTTTTTTTTTTTTTTTTTTTTTAAGAACGGGGTTGCAGGAACTGAACAAGTGTGAGAACATGTTCTTCCCCAGTGGAAATTCTTTCTTACCGTTACATTCAGAGTAAACGTTGATTTTGCACTGTTTTTCAGGTTTTAGTGCCTTAACGCGTTTCTATCGAAGATTTCACATGGCGGAGGCCCGTTCGTTTACACGAGATGTGTGCCTTGTTGCCCTTCACCTGCTGGTTCCTTACGCCTCCGGCAATCCTTGGCTCCTCTCGTCATCTTTGGTTGTACGCCTGCCTTATCAGGCATCCTTCTTTTACCCTGCATACATACGTACATACATTCATAGACACACACAAACATATAATATATATATATATATATATATATATATATATATATATATATATATATATATATATATATATATATATATATATAAAATGTGTGTGTATGTATGTATGTATGTATGTATGTATATATATATATATATATATGTATGCGTGTATGCATGTACATACATACATACATATATGCATACATACATACATACATACATACATATATACATATGCAGCTTCCAACGAACCTGTTGACCATGGAGTGTTGCTAGAAACGAGGAACAATACTTACTTGGATTCTGATGTCTCATTCAACCCACAAACTTGTTTTGTAATATTTCGTCCATGCTACTCCCTTCATAATTTTGGATTTAACTCGAACTTTGTTGCAATGAAGACTTGAGCATCTGGTGAAGTGAAGGAATTCTACATTCGAGTTCTGTGGCAACACCGTGGGCTGGTTTCGTGTTCCTCCCTATCTGCCACAGCCACAGATACCTTTATTTACTGTACAACATCCATATAGATCCCTTACTGCCTTTCTCCCCTTCCCTACCCCCCGCGATTCTCGACCTGTATGTTACCTGTCCTTTTACATGTTTGTTTGACATCGAAGTGCTCGTCTGACAGCCCAGCGACCTTTGTTGGATGACCGGCAACGGTAGCACCAAGGCAGAGAGGATGCTCGCACGAAAGATGGGTGGGAATTCGTGAGAGTCAAGGGGAATAATGGGATGGCAAAAATACCTGAAGATGAGAAAGATGCAGCTATTATTAAGATTAATGATACGGTTTCGTGTGCCTGTATGTGTATTTGTATGTGTGTGTGAGAGAGAGAGAGAGAGAGAGAGAGAGAGAGAGAGAGAGAGAGAGAGAGAGGTGGGGGCGAGTGGGGTTAGAAATTGCAAACCCTACCATATTTCTTTATTAAAAAACAAGTCATCAGAAATCAATTTTTTCTGGCCAGTTTTTTCCTAATTCATTTATTAGTTTTATAGTGATGCTACACTGCAGAGGGTTAATAATAATAATAATAATAATAATAATAATAATAATAATAATAATAACAATAATAATAATAATAATAATAAATGCTTCACTGCAATTTCTTTCAACTATTTTCATAGTATATATCAGTATTTACTTTTGCAAAGTATCTTCACCTACATTTAGAGAGTAGCTGAGTAATAAAAGTACATTAATTTCTTATAAATCGTGGTTAAACATTCAAATGCTTTTAGACTTTTATGATGATAATATTTTCGCACATTTTTTTTTAACCATACTCCATATGGTTGATTGCAACCAGGAAGGGGAATGGGTTGAAGTTCACAACCTCAACCTAAAGGGCTTACTGAGAGCCAGAAGGCTAATATCTTTTGGGCCCACCAGGAAATTAGGAGAAGGCGCATCGCAAACTTTATACATATATACGTAAATTCATACATATATATACATACATATGTGTGTGTGTGCGTATTAACTGCGTAATTATAATAACCACAGTTCTCTCTTCTCGAATTCTTCACACTTTGCTTATAAGCTTGTTACTGCAAGCCTGAGATCCAAATGCAAGCTAATTGAAGAAATTCTGATGTCCGTAGCAGGATTCGAACCTGCATCAGAAATATCAGTATATATATATATATATATACAGTATATATATATATATATATATATATATATATATATATATATATGTATATGTATTTATATATGCATATATATGTATGTATATTATATATATAGTATATTATATATATATATATATATATATATATATATATATATATATATATATATATATTCTATATTATATATATTGTCAAGAGGTAAACCTGCCACAAGCCACCCCATCCTCCAAGTATGAATGTAACGTAATTTGCAAATGAGAATAATTTAATTTTTCTTGAAATCAGGCTCATTTATTGCTTTTATCTTAAAGTTAGTTGTGGTTGGAAATTCGCCCCTAATTCATCTCCTCACCACTACCCCATGTGAGAAACCCTTTAATTCTTCCTTACCCAGTAGTTCCTTGTTGGACGAGTCGGTAGAGTTCTTGGCTAGCACTCTGCTAGGCCCAAGTTCGAGTCTCCGGTCGGCCAGTGAAGAATTAGAGGAGTTTATTTCTGGTGATAGAAATTCATTTCTTGCTATAATGTGGTTCGGATTCCACAATAAGCTGTAGATCCCGTTGCTAGGTAAGCAGTTGGTTCTTAGCCTTGTAAAATAAGTCTAATCCTTCGGGCCACCCCTAGGAGATCTGTTAATCAGCTCATTGGTCTGGTTAAACTAAGGTATACTTAACTTTTCTTCCTTACCCTAGTGACTGCCAAAAGTCCTTGATTTCAGGTGCTGAGTCATCCAGAGAACGATAATCCCACCTGAGGCAGGCAAAGCCAGCAGAGGAAGAAGGCCAAAAGAGAAAGCGAAGCCACGCCTAGCAGCGGACCATGTGCTTGGCACCATCTTGAACACCTGGCCGAATGACTACATGACCCACAGGCAAATCATATAGAAAATGGTACACCGGACGAATGATAGTAGTGCCACCAGGAATGAGCTGCAACATAATCCTTACGAGGGCTTAAAAGGATGAGCGAAGGCCTGACCTTCCTCAGAAGACATCAGAACTATCCGAGGACACTTGATCGTCCACTCTGCTCCCTAAGCTGCCCCTTGCAATTCCGGTGATTGCCCTTGAGCCTACAGTGTTTTATTGTAGTGACGCCCGTTAACATTACCCTTTACTGTCGGCTCCGCAAGGACGAGCAAGCCATCTCCTGACGAAGGTAATGTACCGAGATCAAGGTTCTTAAGTGCGCCTATCAACCTTCTACTATTTTTTTTCCATTTCCTTTCTAAGGCAATCTACCTACAGTGAGACCTGTGTTACTTTAAGTTGTGTTAACGTAACGATAACATATGGTGGAGGGAATTATTTGTTTATTGCCTGGAATTAGAGTCACCAGAATTGAGGCCCTTTTTAAGCACCTTCGTGCACGCCCTTGATTCCTTGACTATACTCCCAATACACCTATGTAACCACGGGTATTCCAATTACAGATATGAGTTACCTGCTGTGGATCTGAGCATCATCTTGTGTGCTCAGTGGTATAACCCCTGCTTTCTCCCCATCTGTGGTGCCCCTTTGAAGCAGGCTGTTGAGTTACGTCAGGGAAAATGCCCCAGTTGTTTGTCACTCCCTTGGAATGGCGGGAATCTGTTTACCTGTCCAAATTTACGCTTCCTTTTCTTCTGATATGTAATCAATGTAAATATACTCATGTAAGTGAAACCCTAAGTGTTTACCTGAAAACCTCCCCCCTCTGAAGCAGGCCTTCAGCCTACACCTTTGCATATGTTTACTGGACTTGGCCTAAGCGTCAGATATAATCAGTTTTCAAGGTAAGTTCCCATTGCACCATGACCATGAATATATCAATATCAATATATATATATATATATATATATATATATATATATATATATATATATATATATATATAATATATATATATATATATATATATATATATATATATATATATATATATATATATATATGCCTGTATGTATATATATATGCAAGTATGTGGTTAAGCGCTTAAAATTATGTTTATTTAGCAAAACTTTTTCCTAGGGCATTTAGTATCAAGTTTCCGGGTTTTGAATGTTAGCAGTTGTCACAGCATTATTCTGGTATAGTACTCTGCTCTTTCGCACCCCTCCGCCTTCGGTAATGGTTGTCTTAATGCGTATACGCTGTCTGGGCGGCGTATATATGGGAAAGGAAAGACACCACTATGTACATGTTAATAGTGTTAGTTGGGGAGAGAGAGAGAGAGAGAGAGAGAGAGAGAGAGAGACTTCGTTGTCTAGCGCAGTGAAAATTGTCTTGTATTAGTGCTACTTTGGCCTATTGGTTTTGATGTTTCCCGGTGGGTTTATCGATGTTTCTACTCGGGGTGTTGCTTAGCGACGTTTTCTTGGTATGTTTATTGGCGCCTTAAATCTAGGTTGACGGTTCATAAATGTTTGTCTTCTAGAAGCTAACTACGGGAGATAGTTTATATGATTACAGTTTTTTATGCCTTGCCGTCAGTATGTATATCCACAAACATGCGGATACACACACACACACACACACACACACACACACACACATATATATATATATATATATATATATATATATATATATATATATATATATAGATATAGATAATTGTATATAAGCAAAAAGGTGCACTGGCAAAATAAATATGTACAATTTGAATATAATGTTCTCAACTGGTATACAGTTTTCCTAGTGTAAAATTTCTTCATTGAGAACTATTCTCTGTGTTATCAGGAAGTGTTTTCATATTTTAATAATGGTTTTAGATGGGGTAAAGAAGACCGCCAAAACGGCTGGTCGAAAATATCTAAAAAGAATTCGGGTAAAATAAAAGTGAATTCCATAAATCAGTAAAGAAGCTAAAAGTAAGCGAAAGTAAAAATATCCTCTGAAAACAGAGAATAAAGTTGATGAATTCTCCACTATGAGAGAAGCAGCCTGCAAGAATAGCCGATGGAGGAACACGCAAGACTTAAAATTCTCAATAAACAGAACATGGCCAGAAGTGATAACCCTTTAAAGGCTTTTGCTGTTCTCCGGGGTAAAGGTGCTAAGAGGGAGAGAGAGAGACCCGAAAGCCTTTATGTTTTATAAAATACATATGGATATGGACAATAGGAGCCGTCTGCATGAAGGCATCTGTTGGTGGTTAAGTAGAAGTTTACTTTATGGAGTAATCGATCAGCCGTTTGAATTCAGCGAGAGAGAAAGTGAGCCAGCGCTGCCCCGAGGAAACGAGGTGAAAGAAAACGGGTGTTTTGCGAAAGGACCGGCAAGCAGGAGGAGGTGTGTGTGAGGTTGCCAGGGGTTATCAGTGATGTCAGTTGTGTGTGCATATGAATACTTTGATGCGTCTCGCACTAAGATGGATGGGGTTTTCACCGGGGGGGTAGGAGGGACACTGTGTTCAATGGCGGAGGCATGGTAGGAGGGAAAGTGAGAAGGAGGAAGTAATGGAGAAGTTATCGAAACACCTAGAGACATGAAAGGTAGAAATATGTATTTTTTCTTCTATCTTTTTTCTGTGAGAAAGAATTTGTAGCAGAGTAATCTTGAATCTGACAAGGTACACTGACGTTATCTCGTAGAAATATGATGATAAGGCTTCTATTGAGTATGGCATTCTATGGGTCTTTGGGGGATATATCAAAATTAAATTGAACTGTCATATAAATTCGGGAACGGGAAAAATCAAACAGGATTTACAGTAATATATTCGACAATAAATGCAGAATATTACATAAGTAAGCATACGAACGGATGGTTCTGAGTCATTCATTTGTCTAGGCTCTATAAAGGCCGGAGTATAATGAATGGGGAATATGAAGACGGATGAAGACAGTCACACCTTGGGTTGTCCAACCATATAATATTTTAGCAATTCGCTGTCGAACACATATGATTTTATCTCGTTCATATACAATAGGCTAAAAATGCCTAATCGAGATTGGCCATATTATGTCAGTTGTATTGCTAATACCTTGTAGTATTTAGTACCTTTGAAAAATGCCGAAGTACATAATAATCCGAGCAGTAATAATAATTTGTCTTCACGTTTCTTCGCATAGCGGTGTGTATATCTCTATACTGATGCATATGCACATTTATGTGTATGTTAGCTTAATGTTATGTGGTTATTTCAGTCTGTATAACTCACAATAACGAAAAGGCATTCAATTGTGTGTTTTCGGTTAGCTGTAGCTAATTTTTACGTAATGGATAAAAATGAAAAATAAAACTATGTATTAAGTAAGATATGAATGCTGTTTTTTAGTATTATTCACAGTGAAAAGGAAGTTAACAAAAGAATAAGAATGTTCCAGAGAAAACGTTAACTCATTCTGCTTGATTTAATAATACAAGTATCACTAAAATGGCCTCATTAGAATGATCCTGAAAAGGTGTAGTATGTAAAAGCCATTGTTGATCAGAATGAGCAAAAAAGAAGTCGCAATCTTGGCAGTAGTTCTGACCAACAATTGAAAATGTAATCGTCTTGTATAAGGAAAATTATTATTTTTTTTTTTTTTTAAACATCGCTCTCGCTGTTTATGTATTTAACGTTTCCGTTGTTGTTGTTGTTGTTGTTACTTTTATTATGGCTGTTTTGTTTTTGTGTTGTGCCAATTCAGTTAATTTTGAAAAATATGTAAACCAATAAAATGACGCGAGGAAATAGGATGTTTATCATCCTAGGCTTTGTCACATAACAGTTCGAAAGGAACAAACGAATCGGCGCAGAGAGAAAACCAATATCCGGCCGTAAAATAAAGAATCAACTGATAAAAAAAAAAAAAGGGCCACGTTCGTTTCCAGCGGAGGCAGATGCGGATGTAGGCACACTTGCGGTTTCCTTTTTGCTACTGCTAAGAGGAAAAGCTTAAAGGAAACGGTGGAATGGCTGGGAGATTTTCCATAGCCATATAAACAAGCGTAGTCTAACATGTATCCAAATACCGCTCATGTTCAAAGTATGTATATATCTGTACACAATATATGTATATGTATATATATATATATATATATATATATATATATATATATATATATATATATATATATATATATATATATATATATATATATATATGTATATATATATATATATATAATATATATATATAATATTATATTTATATGTATATATATATATATGAATGTTTTGACAGACAGTGTAATATGTGCCCATAAAACACTATTTGAACGTTGCAACCATATATTTCGAGCAGAAGGAAGTGTTTCGAAATATATGGTTGCAATGTTCAAATAGTGTTTTATGGGCCTTATATATATATATATATATATATATATATATATATATATATATATATATATATATATGTGTGTGTGTGTGTGTGTGTGTGTACACAAATACATAAACACACACACACATATATATATGGAGAGAGAGAGAGAGAAAGAGAGAGAGAGAGAGAGAATCCGCGATCCTGTTACAAGAGCCCACTTCCAAGATGAAACCGCCTATCCACGATCACTGCCTTTTGTGTGTATATGCCCGGCAACAACGAGCGTCTTATGGATTAGTATCAGGTACAAGAGAGGGGTCCCTGAAAGGTGTTATATGGGAAACGGTATCGGTAATATATGGGTTCAGGTTCGTCTGTAGGGAATTCCGATCCCCTCATCTCCCCTTTTTTTCAATATCACTTTCAGGTCCTTGCGGAATATGGTAAGGTACAGATCATGGACATTATCGGAAGATATATGGTCTTCAATCGACCCTGAGGTGAGATTAGGAAAAAAGGAAAGTATAAAAGAAGGAGCTTCTTCCCTTAAAGAGAGCGCGAAGATGGCTTCTTCTTCTTTTCCTTTCTTCACCGAGCCCTGCTCGTGTTTTCTTGAGAAGCGCTGTAAGTTATTGTGATGCAAAGATGTTTGAGGTTATAAAAAATGGAAATAAGTAGACGAAGATGATGGAGTCTTCATGTTTTATATGCAAAGCTCATCAAGAACATGAAATTAAAATATCAGTAATATACCAGGCATAGGAATTGGATACAACCACAGTTAAGGAAATATACCAGGCATAGCAATTGTATACAACCACAGTTAAGGAAATATACCAGGCATAGGAATTGGATACAACCGCAGTTAAGGAAATGAAAAAAGTTTTTAGAGGAAAACTGCGAAGAATATAGTTTGTGTGATGGAGTCATCATTATTTGTATGGTATATAATTACAGGGGCTCTTTGATGTTACTGAAAAGTTCGTTTTCAAACCTAGCAACTAAGCACAACCATCATATCAGCCATTACAAATATGAAATAATTAGGTATATAATGGAGATGCTTTTTCAGATCTGTTCACATCCAAGACCACTTTGACAGTGGATAGGAGTCTTGATGACGTTGGTTTACGTGTGGTCTTTGTCTTAGGTAACTATAAGTATCGCATTTGAAACTTTATTAGTTGTAGGCACTGGACGTGGCATTTTTGGTCACCTTCTCAGAAAGTTATTTTTAATGACGTTTTTAGTGTTCTAAGACCCATTGTGTCTACTGTTTCATAGGGTTGTGCTATGGAGACAGTTATTTTTAGTCATTTAAAGTTATATACAGTAGTTACTGGTCTTGAAAATAAGATAGTGCAGTATGCAGATGGCCCAAATTTTATTGCAGTTATCGGGAACATTGGTAGATGATGCAATCAGTGATACTGAACAGTAACTAAGCCTAGATTCTGTTTATTACCTGATCACGTGCCATTTTCCTCTCCTTAGTTCATTTCTCATAAGTGGCGCTTTCTAAACCATTCTAAATACATGACAGTTCATGGTGATACCTCTCTCTTGAAATCAGCTCTTAAATTCGTTGAAAATCATATACCATCAGATCCTGCCAGGACGGTACGAATTGTTTTGCAAGGCCTCCAACATCTGCTGGGATGATAATGTCACATATTTCTTGTCTTTTGCTTTACTACTTTTTTACTACTTTTAGAAAACTAACTTTCTAGATGCCAGCATCAATTTAAACCAGAGGTTCCTCTCCTAACACGTGGGTCGGTAAGCCTCGTGAGTAGGTCGCCAGTGTTTTGTTGATTATTATTATATTGTTAGTGTTATTTTTTTTATTTTTATCTCAGTCATCCTATTCGACTGGGTGGTATTTACAATGTAGGGTTCCTGACTCCTTAGGAGTCCATCACTTTTCTCACTATGTGCTTAGTTTCTAATAGCACGTTCTTCTGTGTGAGTCCTGGAGCCACTTGGCATCTATTTTTCCAGGTTCCTTTTCAGGGATCTTGGGATCATGCCTAGTGTTCCTATGATTATGGGTACAATTTCCACTGGCATATCCCATATCCCTTATTTTTATTTTCAGGTCTTGATACTTATCAGTTTCATATACAAAAGACTAGTGTTGTTTCAGTGTATTACAGATAGAATGTGGACTAATAAAATTGGAATCCCGGACGTGTTCCATGGGGTTTGTGTTTTTAGAGACTGAAAAGAATAATAGCGAATCAAATAAGAATTAGATTTTAAAACTACCCGAACAATTGTAGGTCTGTTACTGTTTCCGAATGATGAAATTTATATTCTCCTGAGGCTAAAGAATATGAGGTTTATTTGTTCGTTTACATATTCCGAAATGCCGAATAGTGTTGAGCTTACGCATAAAACAATGTATCTTCTTTAAAGGAAATATATTTTATCTCTATTTTATAAATCTTTTATTTAGTATACAGATGAAAATATGCGGCACCGATTACACATTTTTGCTGGATTACAGCGTCTGAATGTCGAGAGATGGTTTCTGTATTGCAGTGGACGCAGTTTTATCAGTAATTAAATTTTGGAAAGGGTTCTCACTTTGCACAACGTTAGTGCTTTGGAGGAGAGGGCATTTGATTTGCCACATTAGTATTAAATGTCGTCTTGTTGTTACCCGTGCCTGAAAAGTTGGAAGAAGATATGTTTTCACAGTATCTGTCTTTGTGTATGTGACTGTGTTTTGTTTGAGCAGGATTTCACAAGAGTGGTTGAGTTATGTTTTCACGGAACTTGACAGAAATATTAATTAGGTGACGTTCTTGAAATGATAAACTACTGGGAGAGATAGGACCAGAGTTAATTGTTTGTTGCCATGGAAAGCATCTTACCCATCGTAAGACATCGGTAATAATGGTGGATTAACTTATTCACAGTCAAGTATCCTCTTCATATATATGAACATAACAATTAAACAGCGATAAAAGTGATTAACTTTGACTTTAAATGGTCAGAGGACAAGATCATTGATATTTATAACATAACAATTAAACATTGAAAATGATTAAAATTGACAGGTACATTTTACAATTAAATCAGCGATATTATTGTGATTAATTCTGTATTTAAAATCAATTAAAATTTGTGCAAATACTGTATTTAAAATCATTTAATAATGCAAGAAAAACATTGAGAACTTTGTGATCGTACATTCAGTATTAAATATTTCCGATCACAGAAGGTGACCAGTGATCATTGATCAGTGGGCAAGTTCAGATTCTCCACTTAGTATGTAATTGTAGTTATGAGTTGTGGGTTTGGAGGAGATATTATTATTATTATTATTATTATTATTATTATTATTATTATTATTATTATTATTATTATTATTATTATTATATTTCTTTATCGCCATACTTCCATTTGAAATGTAACTTTTTCTTTCATTCATGTGTCATGTCATAGATTTAATCACATCCCTTTATCAGTTTAGCAACTCATTGTTCATTATTTTGAGACCAGACAGTGTAACGTGCGTTACCAATAAAGAAAGGCCTTGTATCTGGTCAGCTTTGTCAAACCCTCACAAACCATCTTTCACGTCTCCAGTCCAAAGTCATTTCAGATCATTTTAGTTAACGGACAGTGGAATGGAACTAGTAGGTACCAATAATCTAAGAGAACACCAAAATATAAAACAGTAACAAACAAAAGTAAGAATCAGTGCGCAACAGGCAACTCCATGAATAAATTCCCAGAGTATCTTGCAAGAGAGAGAGAGAGAGAGAGAGAGAGAGAGAGAGAGAGAGAGAGAGTTTTTGTACTTGAAAAGAAACACCTTTCATCTGGCTATAACTCTTAAAGTAAAGAATAACTAATAAAATAATAAAAAAGATATGTATTTGCTATTTGAAATTTCAAGAGCGACATAAAAGGTGAAATGGTTTCTGGTCATCGTCACTACATCGTTGTCAAATAAGATATGGACGAGACTGGTCCTGTGAAACAGCATTTGCTCTGTTTCCGAAATTGAGCTAATGGGAAAATGTCCCCATTAGATGGATGCACCTGAAAGCTTTGCCTCTCAGCGCTCGGGCGAACACCATGGCACAGCCTAACACAGAAACGAAAGCCATTTCCACAAAGCTTATGGGAACAGAAATTCATCACTGGGTTTAAAATCGCTTTCTGGGACTTGCCAACAACACAAACAAGATTCCCGAAATGTAAATACTTCCAGAATGTAAATACTCAACTGGCATAAGCGATGAGTTGGAGCGCAGGACAAAACTGACTTGTTCTACTAACCCCTCTCTCTCTCTCTCTCTCTCTCTCTCTCTCTCTCTCTCTCTCTCTCTCTCTCTCTCTCTCTCGATGTGTTGTGTTATTCTTTTGGATGAGTCCGTATTAGCATCCCATTTGCATTGAGCTCTTCTAGTTGTGGAGCGGATTTTAGGTATTCCGGGCTGCCAATATTCCCTGAAAGAGAATTCATAAACAGTGCTTCTTTAAACCCTTCCTCCCACCCTATACACACACACACACACGCGCGCACTTGCTCTCCGTTAGGTCACACGAGAAAAGGTTTAAGAGTGAAGTTGAACAAGAGTTTAGTAGGTAACTTTGTTAACATTTATTGTAAGTACCCAAAAGGACTTGGAAGTATACGGAATTATGCATGGGAAAGGTTGCTCTAATCAGCAATTAAAGTCGTGGGAAAAATAACTGGAATCAAAGTATCAGCCAGGGAGAAAAGGGGTAATTGAAAATAAGGCAACTGCTAAAATTTGATATATAATTTATCTATCGTAATAGGAGACGGGGGAAGTTTAGAACTAGTTTGTTTTTCGCCGGAATGGAATGTAAATATCCACATCTGGTATTGGTGTAAACAATAGTGAGTGTTGAGCACTCATCGATATCGGTAGTTGATATTTACCATAACCCACCCCCCACAAAAAAAAGATCAAAAGTGTTAAATGGGAGGTTCAAATTCTTCAGAGATCTGACGAACCGCGAGCTTATTCGGGAGATGAATCTGTGTGTTAGAGTAATATCAGAAGTGGGAATTTACGTGTGATAACGTGAGTTTTCATTTTCAATGGGATTGTTTTTATTGTTCATAGTATTTGCGCTGGTCAAAACTCACTAGTTACGAGAAAAGGAAACTGAATTTATAAAAGGCTCATGAACCTTAAAATGTCGAGGTTAACGTTTAATATCTAACACACTTATATGTAAACGCGTGGTTATACATGCATATATATATATATATATATATATATATATATATATATATATATATATATATATATATATATACATACATACATACATACATACATACATACATACATACATACATACATACATACATACTTACATGCGTAGATATGGAAATATTTTGTTGATGTTAATGACAGTATATTATAGTCGTAAATTTTATTAGCGTATTCTCTCTCTCTCTCTCTCTCTCTCTCTCTCTCTCTCTCTCTCTCTCTCTCTCTCTCTCTCTCTCTCTCTCTCTAACGCAATTTTTTGTGGGTCATTTAGACGTGGAGTCTCTTTGATCTCTGTATATTTGAATCCTGTTGAACAAATTATAAACTGTAACACGATCGCCAGAAACCTACTTAATTATTTCCAGGTCCAAAAGTATGTTTTTTCTACTTCAAAGTGGCAATAAAGGGAGCCCGGCTCTTGTGAAAATGACGTGAAGAGGTGTCATTTTTCTGCAGTGGAATTTCTTTATAAAGAAAATGGTTTGGCTTTACCCGTACAGACTATTGGGAAATTCTAAAGCGACTGTTGTGTTGTTTCTTAATGTATCGTTCGGTCACTGACTTTTCCGCTTTAACATGATGTTTTTTTCATCAAATTTATCAGAAAAAGTTGCGAAGCTTGCTTTATATAAATCTGGGCTACCAATATGTTTGCTGTGTCACTTGCATGAATACATTTGACTATCCACAATCAGTGCCGGCATGAATGCATTTGACTATCCACAGTCAGTACAGGCATGAATGCATTTGACTATCCACAATCAGTACAGGCATGAATGCATTTGACTATCCACGGTCAGTACAGGCATGAATGTATTTGACTATCCACAATCAGTACAGGCATGAATGTATTTGACTATCCACAATCAGTGCCGGCGTGAATACATTTGACTATCCTCAATCAGTGCCAGCGTGAATGCATTTGACTATCCACAATCAGTACAGGCATGAATGTACTTGACTATCCACAATCAGTACAGGCATGAATGTATTTGACTATCCACAATCAGTACAGGCATGAATGTACTTGACTATCCACAATCAGTACAGGCATGAATGTACTTGACTATCCACAATCAGTACAGGCATGAATGTATTTGACTATCCACAATCAGTACAGGCATGAATGCATTTGACTATCCACAATCAGTACAGGCATGAATGCATTTGACTATCCACAATCAGTACAGGCATAAATACATTTGACTATCCACAATCAGTACAGGCATGAATGCATTTGACTGTCCACAGTCAGTACAGGCATGAATACATTTGACTATCCACAATCAGTGCCGGCATGAATACATTTGACTATCCTCAATCAGTGCCAGCGTGAATGCATTTGACTATCCACAATCAGTACAGGCATGAATGTACTTGACTACCCACAATCAGTACAGGCATGAATATACTTGACTATCCACAATCAGTACAGGCGTGAATGTATTTGACTATCCACAATCAGTACAGGCATGAATGTACTTGACTATCCACAATCAGCACAGGCATGAATGTACTTGACTATCCACAATCAGTACAGGCATGAATGTATTTGACTATCCACAATCAGTACAGGCATGAATGTACTTGACTATCCACAATCAGTACAGGCATGAATGTATTTCACTATCCACAATCAGTACAGGCATGAATGCATTTGACTATCCACAATCAGTACGGGCATGACTGCATTTGACTATCCACAATCAGTATAGGCACACCTACAGACATTTTCATGTGACGCACTCAGTGAGATTTTCTGGGAACGGTTGTTAGTGCGAGGTGAAACGTCTTTGGTTTAATCATTTTTGGGAACGTGGTGATGATGATGATTTACTTCGTTAATTTAACTATTGCTCCAAGTTTTTATTGTAGTCAGCATGCCGTTGAATTTTAAACATGACCTCACTGTTACGTAACATTTAAAATTTCCTGTGCTGTGTTTCTTGTTCTGTAATATATATATATATATATATATATATATATATATATATATATATTATATATATATATATTTATATATATATATATATATATATATATTATATATATATATGTATATATATATATATATATATATATATATATATGTATGTATGTATGTACGTATGTATATATATATATGATATATGTTTATATATATATATATATATATATATATATATATATATATATATGTGTGTGTGTGTGTGTGTGTGTGTGTGTGTTTACTAGCATGTGAATGTGGCTTAAGGACTATTAGAACTATGAGAGACAAGGAGAAACGTAGGTGTAGTGAAAGGTGTCTTGTATGCGAAATTATTGATCGGTGTTTTGAGATGGTTCGGTCATGTGGAAAAAATGGAGATTAATAGGTTGGTGAAAAGAAAACACAATTGCAACTGTTAGGAGGAAGAATAAGTATACCTTAGTTTAACCAGACCACTGAGCTGATTAACAGCTCTCCTAGGGCTGGCTCGAAGGATTAGATTTATATTACGTGGCTATGAACCAGTTGGTTACCTAGCAACGGGACCTACAGCTTATTGTGGAATCCGAACCACATTATAGCGAGAAATGAATTTCTACCGCCAGAAATAAATTCCTCTAATTCTTCATTGGCCGGTCGGAGAATCGAACGCGGGACCAGAAGAATGCTAGCTGAGAACGATACCCGCCCGTCCGATGAGGGAGATAGATAGATCAATGGAGGGGTGGATAGAAGGTGTGACGAAAGAGACCATATGAAAGATGGGCTGCATTACTCAGGAAGCGAAAGTACGTACAAGAAATGAGTTAAAGGGCGATTAGCCATTTTTGCAGGTGCTTGCAACAGATGATGTTGTGGAAGTTTTCCCCTTGGTTTTATAAATATATATATATATATATATATATATATATATATATATATATATATATATATATATATATATATATATATATATTGTAGTTACATCCTTTGGTAGTTCCTCATTGGATGGGTCGATATCGCATACCGCTAGCACTCTCCTAGGCCCGCGTTCGATTCTCCGGCTGGACAATGAAGAATTAGAGGAATTTATTTCTGGTGATAGAAATTCATTTCTCGCTATAATGTGGTTCGGATTCCACAATAAGCTGTAGGTTCCGTTGCTAGGTAACCAATTGGTTCTTAGCCACGTAAAATAAGTCTAATCCTTCGGGCCAGCCCTAGGAGAGCTGTTAATCAGCTCAGTGGTCCGGTTAAACTAAGGTATACTTAATTTTTACTTCCTTTGGTTTCTGTAACTGTAGTTACTTGATGTTCACCAATTCACTGCTGTGGAATTAAGTATATGGTTAACATCGAGGAATTATCACTAGACCTGTAACAGAACTGACGTTTCTGTAGATATTTTTATCTCTTTATTTAACGCGATTTATTTGTTACACTGTCAAAAACTCACAGTGTAACAAATAAATCGCGTTAAAATTTGTAAATTCTGTAAATGCTCATCATTGTTTTTACATTTCAGAATTATTTTCCTTATCTGTCACTGGGAAATCTAGATTAAAAAATAAAAAAATGAATCGATTGCGGCAAGAGAGAGAGAGAGAGAGAGAGAGAATTTTTTGTATAATTCTTTGATTTCGTCGTTTGCTCGAAAGATTTACTTGTCAGTGCTCTCTCTCTCTCTCTCTCTCTCTCTCTCTCTCTCTCTCTCTCTCTCTCTCTCTTCATTACCTTTATTTTGAAGAACATGTCTATGTATCTTTTCCTGACCGTGTAGTCCTTACCGGTCGTGTTCTGGCAAGTATTAAACTGCGTGAGGCTCTATTCCATGACAATATATACAATGATATATTCATTTTGCAATCTTATCTTCTATAAGAATGGTTTTATTAAAAATCACGATTCCTAATCTGGTATGAAATGTTGACCTTAGCAAAACTTTTCTAACCTTTTTTTCTGGATACCACGTATTTCTGCTGTTTCGACTTCGATACAATAGAATTTTAAGTAGTTTAAATGTCTTCCCAAACTTCTTGGTAGACCCGTCAATCCAAGTTCTCTTTGCCGAAGAGTGTTTTCGAATAAGTTTCAAGTAAAGTCTTTTGCATTTTCTATTATGCGTTTTTGTAATCTTTAATTTCTCCTCTTTCTGGTCTTACTCTTTTCATGTTGTGCATAAAAAAGTTTATACAGTGTATCATTAGGAATATATATGCACTTCACAGTAAAATATATATATAAATTTATATATATATATATATATATATATATATATATATATATATGTGTGTGTGTGTGTGTGTGTGTGTGTGTGTGTGTGTGCTAACATGAAACATGTGTGGTACTTACGACATACGAAGAAATGAGAGGGTAAGAAATTTGGAGATGCGTAGATGATAAAGTATAAATGTTAGCTTAGATCAAAGGATGTATCAAAGTATTTTGAGATGGTTCGGTCACGCGGAGAGAATGGAGGATATGATGGTGAAAAGAGTGTATAATTCATGTGCTATGGGGGGGGGGAGGCGCTGAAGGAGGAGAGGACAGCATATAAGGGTTGGACAGATGGGAAGAAAGAGGCATTGGTATGGAAAGGCCTTGACATACAAGAACAGTGAGAAGCCTGCAAGATATATAAATATACACACATACACACACAATGCCTCTTTCTTCCCATCTGTCCAACCCTTATATGTTGTCCTCTCCTCCTTCAGCCCACCCCCCGCCAGCACTTGAATTGTACACTCTTTTCACCATCATATCCTCCATTCTTTCCGCGTGACCGAACCATCTCAAAATACTTTGATACATCCTTTGATCTAAGCTAACATTTATACTTTATCATCTACGCATCTCCAAATTTCTTACCTTCTCATTTCTTCGTATGTCGTAAATACCACACAAATGTTTCATAGTAGCAGCTTTTAAGGTTTTTGGTTTCATTCACATTCAACATCTCCGCTTCACCTCCATAAAATAGAGATGACAAATCAATCCAAAGATGCATTCCATCTTGGCCTTCATAGAAATCTTTTGCAAACGTTCCGCTGCCTGTCTCTCTTCACCTCTTTCTTCACCTCTTCCGTGATATGCCGCTTTTCTCATCCGATCATAATCCGTTATATTTACTCTCAAATACTTTCATGAATCAATCGCCTCCATTCGTCCACTGTTCATACTAACATTCATTGTTCCTTCTTCCTGGTTTTGACCTCTAGCTGACATTCATTCTCTACTTTCTCCTCTTGCAAACACTTTTAAACTCATTAACTAGTTTCTTCAATTTCCCTTCACTAACGTCAATCAGCGTAATGCGACCTGCAAATATCAACCTTTGCCAACTCCATTAACGACTCATTTTCTTACCCGACTTTGGACCGACATCTACTGTCCTTTCTTTGGCGTCATTAGAGACATAACAGACCCAGACATTTATCAGATCCTATTCCTCAGACCCACTTTCACATTTATCTGTCTATCCATCTATGTATATATATATCTTCTTCTTCTTTTATATATATATACTTTATATATATATATATATATATATATATATATATATATATATATATATATATATATATATATATATATATATATATATATATATATATAAGGATATATTGAAGTTATTACAACCATCTGACGTATTTCTTTGTTGGTGTCGAAACATAATGTTAATAATAGCTTACTATGAAATTATGTTCTGATCAGTTTATGCATTTGGTTCCTTGCCACAAAAATATTCGTATATGTGAAAACATACACTAAAAGACACACATTATATATATATATATATATATATATATATATATATATATAAAACACACATATATATATATATATATAAATATATATCTCCTTTGACAAGGCATCTTGAGATATTATGTGGGACATTGTTCAGTGCATAATGATTCACAAACACACGGGACGGGTCAGAATGTACTTTTTTCCCTGGAAATTCCTCTAGTATGTATGTATGAAATAAAGTCGATATACTCTTGCAAGTATGTGTGTTTGTACGCTAGCCTGTGCGTGTATTTTCTTAATTTATAATCCTGCGAGTTCTGAGGAAGAGATTTAGTAAATATTCACTTCATGTGTGCTTCCTTCTCTCTATTCTCTTGGCAGGGCTTAGCGGGAGGCAAATGAAATTCCGTAGTTGCCATCTTCGTTTATTCTTGTTTATTCGCCAAGAATTTCTTTTATTTAGTTATTAATATCCAACCACATTTTATCTTCATCATTATCTCATCAAGCGAAAGGCTAGATGTACGCAGCGTTGCCTTAACAAAACTTGAAGTAAATGTACATCATTTGATTTCATGGCGAATCAGCGTAGCCTTTAGAATTGCTGATAATAAGTTTTGGTGGTGTTTTCTTTACATGAAATCTTCTGTAATTCAGTCAACAGATTTCTATAGAAAATTATTTCCAATCGCTTTTACTTATAATTCGCTGGAGATGTAATTGATTTTCACTTTCTCGGACTACCAGATTTGTAAACTACGATGCACATTAATGAATGATCATTCTTTGTAACGAGAAAGAAACTCTTTTGTAAATACTTGTGAAAAGGGGGGAATGAAAAGATGACTCCCCCAATCCACCTCTTGTTAGGACCATTATTACTTCATCTTTTTATACAATGATGTCTCTAATTCTGTTTCGAATCTTCCCTCTTTCCACCGTAATGAGATTTTGCTGCGTCCTCTTCAGGTGCTATTTTGGTCACTGATCCATCTAGCTCGGGGGGGCAAAGCGTATCCCCCTGACGGTGAAGTCACTTTTTTCAAGTCAGTTTGGTTTCAGTTTCCTCCGTGTTCCATTTTATTGTGAATTTCACGGATTTGTTTGCTTTTACGGTTTCCTATAACTTGTTCCCATTCTCCTCGGAGATAGGCTTCAAAATGTTTAGGTGTTTGTTAGTGATAACTGTATTATTAAAAACTGTCCTTTGATTTTTCCTTTGTTGCGTTTATTTCCACCTTATTTAAATCATACGTCTTTAATAAGTTAAATACTTTCTCGTTAGAAATTCTTGAAACAGCTGTGGTCACAGGCATATGTAATAAAGCTCCGAGCTGTATTTTATTCAGTGTAGCATTTTGTTGAAAACATCCATACCCGCAGTGTGCATGTTTATGGTAATTTGTGTCGTAAAATTTTCTAACCTAAGTTCTCATTGAGATTTTCATGAATATTTTCACTGTGCTCGCAGCAGAGAAAATTCTATATAGATTTACTTGAGGTACCGTTAGTGATGCTTAACATTATGCTTGTAGTCATGCTTTCACTAGGTAAATTAAGTTTAATGCTGCATAATTATTTCTGACCATACTCTCAGTAACGCATTTTTTTTTTATAATCCGTTGTTAGTATCTTTATGACTTAGTATATTTACTTACGAGTATAATGCAGTTAAATGTCTATATCCATGGGATCACAAGGTCCTCAGTTTACAGTTTTCATGATATGCATAGGATTTTCGTCTTGCCGTTTCAATATTCGTGTTTGGTAGGCCTACTGGGAATTTAGCCACTGTTTTAAGATAGCAAGTTTTAAGAATTTCTCTCTCTCTCTCTCTCTCTCTCTCTCTCTCTCTCTCTCTCTCTCTCTCTCTCTCTCTCTGTAATCGAAGGTGAATAAGTGATAATTAACGTGTAAGCTGGGGATTCGTTGTTATGTTATTATTATTGTTATTATTATTTTTTTTCAAAGAATGTATAATTAATTGATAAATCCATTAAATTAATCAAAGGAAACCTCAAGCGTAACGAGTCATAGTGCAAAGTCTAAGGTTTGAAAACGCATTAACGGAGATAATCGATTCGACTGCCAGAAATACCCGGCATACATATTCCTCCAAGTTGCTTCAGTGTTATACAAGATTCTCTCAGTGTAGTAATTAGAGCCATTTTTATATATATATATATATATATATATATATATATATATATATATATATATATATATATATATATATATGTATATGTATATGTACAGTATATATATGTATATACATATGTATGTATATATATATATATATATATATATATATATATATATATATATATATATATATATATATATATAATGTGTGTGCATTAAACCTGTATACCTTAAATGGGGATGGCTCTAGAGAAAATGACAAATGTTACTGACATATTTTTACTTTTAACTCTTATCATGGATGAATCCCCTGTGCAGAAAGCTACCATAATGTTAGCCACTTCACACACTTAGTTGACTGCTCATCAGCAGCACATTGCTCCAGTCTTATACACATCCTTTATAATACCTTCTTCATTCCATCATTCCATCACTGTCTAGGACTTCCTTCATCCCCCCCTCTTAATACATTCAAATTAGGCAATCATATCAACAGCCTGTCGTCCGCCACATTCTTCCAACTTGACCAAGGCATCTCTTCTCTGTATCTCCACATTTTGCTTTCAGTATTTGTAACGTTTCATGTACAAAGGGAACAATTCAGATGTATATGTATATATATACATATAAAATATGCATGTATGTATGTATGTATGTATGCATGTATGGATCCACATGGTAAAGTGGTACCAGCCTCTGCTTATCAACGAAAGTGGGAAGTTCGAGGTGAGTGAGTGAGTGCAGAAGCAGTTCAAGACGGTTTCCTGAAATATCTGTTTTACCTTAACAGCTGACATGAGCAGTGGCATTTAGGCAGCTGCGATGAGTTTCAGCCCGGATGCAGAAGGATAGGAAAGTGTTTGTTTGTTTGAAATTCCGAAGATATTTGGGAATTCCGAAGTCTCCTGGGAATCCTGAAGGCTTCTGGGAATTCACATGTTTCACAGATGACAATCACTATAGACTGTCCTCCAGGCCAATTTTATATCATCTAATGAGGAAGAAAAGATGGAAAAATTAAATAAACGAGAAAAATTTCACCTCTAATCTTGACTTAATTGAGATATACTAAATATTCTATGCTATAGATTCTTAAAGATTTAATTATGCAAGAGAAAAAGATTAGCAAGTAAACTCTTTCTACCAATTCTTTCGTCTTCTCCTTCTTCTCATTTAAACTACTCATCTGTTAATATAAAGTTTCAACATTATGTGTCACGAGTTGTCTAGTGTGTATATATAATATATATATATATATATATATATATATATATATATATATATATATATATATATATATATATATATATATATATATATATATATATATATATATGCAATAATAATGTTTGTATATATATACACATATATATATGCAATAATATTGTTTGTAGCCATATGGGCTTCATTGTACCTATATCATGCTTGGCGTAAAGTGTGTGTGTTTGTGTGTGTGTGTGTGTGTGCGCGCTCTTGTGTCTGTGTGGGTTAGAGAGAGGGAGAGAAAGATAGAGAATGTGTGTGTGTGTGTGTATATACGGGCTAGATCCAAGAAACTCATTTTCATTTCCATACACACATGTATGTATGCATACATGTGCATTGTATGCAATACATCGCCCGAGACATTGCCACGTCTTTCGAGCGACCGTCACTTTCTTAAAATCACAAAGCTTGAAGGGTTCCATTATTTCAAGGGGAACTTTAATAACATAATTTGGCAGTAATTTGCAACTAATAACTTGCAATTATCCTTCTCCAGTGTTGTGTTTGCATCACCACTTTCACCATTTGTTATAGGGCTAATTGCAAGAAGCCTCTTTCGCAACAGTGATTAATCTAAGGTAACAGCGTGGTATTTATGCATTGTTAGCAGGTAGGTGATGGTGTTTTTCTCTCGGTGTAAAATACCCAGTTCCAAAATGAGGGTAATATTTTATTTTGCGAGGAGATGTGTCCATTTTGCCTTAGGTGAGCATTGATTTAAATCTGCGAGTGTATTTCCTTATGGACTCGGGCATTGTGGTATTGACAGAAAGAAACGCGTTTCAGCTACAAAGACACCTATACATACACAAACACACACGCGTATACATAGGAATTTACATATGAGTATATATATATATATATATATATATATATATATATATATATATATGTATGTGTGTATGTATGTGTATATGTATATATATATATATATATATATATGTTCTTAAGTCTTTGGAAGATAATAGGCAGTAATTATCAACTTTTAACCTATGTTCGAATTTGTCTTTGGGACAAAATAGGCATATGAGTAATTATCAATTATATATATATATATATATATTTATATTTGGGACAAAATATAAGCATATGTGTGTGTGTGTGTATATATATACACACACATATATATATATATATATATATATATATATATATATATATATATATATATATATATATATTATGTGTGTGCGTGTGTGTGTGTGTACATACATACATATACATACATGTTCTTGTGTCTTTGAAAGATAATAGAGCAGTAATTATCAACTTTTAACCCTACCGTCGAATTTGTCTTTGGGATAAAATCCAAGCATATTTTATTTTTGAATTCTGCTTGCTACCTCCCCATTACTAGAAACGCAGTTGCCCGGATGCTAGTGCGTGCGTCATCTTCCAGCTAAGCCATCTTCCAGCGAAGAGTAGTTCAGAAATAATTCCAGACACGGTCCACGTCCTTGTGATTCTCTCTCTCTCTCTCTCTCTCTCTCTCTCTCTCTCTCTCTCTCTCTCTCGTGTTGTTCCCATGCGTCTTGGTTTGGTCTGCAGGTAAATAACCAGTCATTCGTGAATGTGAACGAATGTTCTCCATTACGTTAGTATAATTGGAAATTTTTCACTGGTGGATGTTTACATTATCTTTCTAATATATATCGTCATTTATTTTGCTCTTTGCTTCCTCTTTGCCTTTTCTCTTGTTCATTGAACATCTCCAAATTTTAATTCTTCCTGCCTCCTGTCTCCGATCATCAGTATCGACTTTCCTTATCTTTACAGATCTTTTGTCGTACGCATAATTTACCTGTTTATCTCTTCATTAATCTCAATGCAGCATCGTACGGTTCGTTGGCCTTTCAGTTTTTCTTCTCTGTCCGCAATTGAGTTTTCAGTAGCTTAATACGAAGTGATTGATTTTCAGATTTTCGGTTTGATGTGTCAACTACAGCTGCCTTTTTTTTTTTTTTTTTTTTTAGCGATCAATACTTTCTTTGAGAAAAATCAAGAATATTGTTTTAATTGAAGTCAGCTCTCGTTCTTAACAATCACGACGCTGCATTCGAAACGGGGAATATTTTGAGAATACGCAATAAGCTGACAAATTGGCCAGCTGTGACATAACATTACATGATTGGGCAGTTTAGACGATTGATCGTTGCCATACACTGCCCTTTGGACTTCTCCGTTTCTTTGTATTTCTTCATTTTTTCCTTCCACTCCCTCTCCATGAATCTTCGTCCACTGAGAAGACACAGCAAGAAAAAAAAAAATACAGTTAATTTAGACATCCACCGCGGAGAATTGATGGATATTTTCTCTAATACATGGAAAAAAATTCGCAGATGATATACACTCCGTCCCAGCGGGATTGGCAGCCCTGGTGAGACCTCCCATGGAGACCAACTGTTCATCTTTTGGGCCAGAACTCGCGCTTAACATTTGATACTACACCCCCATGCTCTCATCTGCATAATGGGGCTACATGCAGCGAGAGGGAGAGCGACAGACAGCCAGACAGAGATAGAGAGATTGTGCATCAAATTTTCACTATCCCGACATTTAGTTGCAGAGGGAGAAAGTGACAATAAGAATTTTCAATCCTGGTATGTTTTCAGCAGGGCCCCGATCTTACAGCAAACTTATGGCCATATTTTTTTTTTATATCCTTTTTGAGTGATAAAAAATGCATTCCAGAATTATGCGAGAATTGCTGAGCGAAAATAAGTTCAAAAGAATCAACAGCTGTACAAATTTTGGGGGAAATGTGGAAATGTAAAGAGAAAAAAGTGAGGAACGGTGCTTTTATCTGTATTTTTTCAGCGATTTATATACATATATTTTTTTTTGCATGCTTCTGTTTGATTCTGAGCTGTGGGACAGTAGTTGACCCTGAGGGGATTTGAAAGAATTACCTCACATAATTTATATTCTTAAAGTTTTTCTCAGAAAGGTTGTAATGATATTGTTTCCTTGAATATATCTTGAATTTTTACTCATGACGATCGCAGCGTTCATGAATGATGGTTAGTTTCCATGCCTCGCATAGGAAAATTTCAACTTAAAAACCTTCTTCAAGATTTCTACTTTCATTTTCCAAAAAGCTCTCTGCAGGATGAAGATTTCATACGACCTTTCCTTCAGAATTGCTTCTGGTGTTTCCTTTCACTTTTTCTTGAAGCTTAATTTCATAGCCATTTTTTTTTTCCTCTCAAGAAATCTTCCTGATGAGCATTGTAGGCAACATTTCTCAGAAATTCTTGTCAGGGCATTACTCTTCACATTCTTCATCTATTCGTCTATTTCCAGTGGCGTTCTTCACGACTATTTCAAGATTAGTGTTTTGTTTTATTTTATATTATCTGCAGATTAGATATTAGTAATTTCTCTTCCTAAGTTTCCTTTCTTAGTTGTTAACCTCCACTTTAATATCTTTGATGCTAATGCAATATATCAAGGACTTTTTACAGTCATCTTAATGAGATTTAATTGTTTTAAGCATTCAGATTTTTTCTTCTAGGTGTATACTTTTAGAATCCAACTGTCTCTTGTTAAATACCCTAAACGAACTATTCGTGATTGTTTTTCAGTTAATTTCTTAGTGGGCGTCAGAGATAAGTAACTCAAAATAAACTTTTGAATAGCTTGCAGTGCCAGTATTCAGTTGCGTTTTAATGCCAGCAGACTATTTGTTCTGATTTCTTTTTACTTTTCAGGATTTTATAGGAAATATTTTGGATTAATTTGATTATTATAGAATCCTCTCCAAAAGGCGTGGCTCTTGATCGTTACTCTTATTTAGAACTGTAATGCTATAAGTCACCTGTGACAATCGATGTTTTCATTATTAGCACCGACAAAGTTCTATATTTGGTTCGGTGTGTTTGTGTGTTTTGTGTTATCAGGATTACGCCAAGACTTCTGACTGTTTCTACAGTAATATCACCAAATGTGAGCCTTTTGAATGGCAGCAGATGGGAAAAGTTAAGTATACCTTAGTTTAACCAGACCACTGAGCTGATTAACAGCTCTCCTAGGGCTGTCCCGAAGGGTTAGATTTATTTTACGTGGCTAAGAACCAGTTGGTTACCTAGCAACGGGACCTACAGCTTATTGTGGAATCTGAACCACATTACACCGAGAAATGAATTTCTATCACCAGAAATAAATTCCTCTAATTCTTAATTGGCCGGTCGGAGAATCGAACGCGGGCCTAGGAGAGTGCTAGGCGAGTACGATATCGACCCATCCGGCGAAGAACTAACATTTAGGTAAAAGGACCCTTTCGTGCGATGGAACACTCTCGTTATTGTTAATGTTAATTGTGAGAGTTATCAACACAAACAACAGTTACTTCCGGTAATATTTTAATCACACAGATCAACTTCAAGACTCGGAGAAAACGAAGACTCGATCGCTTGATATCTAATGGACGTCATACAAATAAGGCATAGCATATGCTAATTCAGCTTAACTTCATCTTCCCCCACCTGTTATTTTAGAGTGATTTGATTGCGACACTTGATTACTTGAGGGACTTTAATTAATTGTTACCCCTCCGAGTCTGCATATGTCAAGGCGAGGGAGATGAAAAGGCGAAGATTGAAGAATCGTGGAGTAAGGAATTCGCGTCTATCCGGAAAGGAGAGGAGAAAACAAGGGAGAAGGGAAGAGGACGAAGGGAATAGAGAAAGGGTAGAAGAATATTAGGAAAATTGTTAAGAAATATGATGTTGAATTAACGCTGCATTCAGAAAAGATGTGCAGAATATAAAGAGTTATTAAATGAGACAATACTTAAAGAGAATGTAATTTCTTGTTGCCAGTCACGATGCCCACATCTGGATGAAATTTCCGTAAAATTGCATACATTGTTCGTAATCCTGCTCACAAATAAACTAACAAACAAACAAATCAACCTGAGCCAAGGCCTGTTTGGTGGAAATTTAGATAAAATAAAACAGAGAGAGGTAACAAGAAAGCGACCAGTCAAAATTAAATGGAAAAATTAATTCTCTTTGGAAGAGTTTCTTGAGAGCCTTTATTTTTACCTTATTTTAACTGATAGAGTTGAGAGAGAGAGATTAAGAGAGAAGAGAGCTTGCTCATCTCTGTTGCAGAAACAACGATAGTAAAGATAGCTGAGTAACAAGAAGGACCAGTCAAAGTAATTCGGTGTGGTGGTGGTGGTGTTGTTTATCTTGTGAGATACTTAGGCACTGCATGAATACAAGATGTATTGGATGCTGTTCCATTAGAGGTGCTCGCATGCATATTGGATGAGCTGGATTGTATCCGCGATGTCAGGTTGCTCGATTGTTATGGGATCTCATTTTATTTTCTGCTTATCCCTTCTGCCTCCCAATATTGAATTTTTTCTGCAATCAATTTTATTAGTAGGCTGCTTTGGATTTATCGTGCGGGTTTTTAGACTGACTTGCCTTCTGTAAATTCAGTTGATGCTCTCTCTCTCTCTCTCTCTCTTTATCTCTCTACTCTAGGCTCTCTCTCTCTCTCTTGAGTTTTTTTCTGCTGTTTTATTAGTAGGCTGCTTTGGATTTATTGGATGGGTTTTTAGCTGACTTGATTGTATCCAGTTGATGCGATGCAATCAATTTTATTCAGGTTGCTTTGGATTTATATGGGATCTCTGACTTTTCTGTTTCAGTTGATGCTTATCCCTTCTGCCTCCCAATATTGAAGTTTTTTTCTGCAATCAATTTTATTAGTAGGCTGCTTTGGATTTATCGTGCGGGTTTTTAGACTGACTTGCCTTTGTAAATTCAGTTGATGCTCTCTCTCTCTCTCTCTCTCTCTCTCTCTCTCTCTCTCTCTCTCTCTCTCTCTCTCTCTCTTGAGTTTTTTTCTGCAATCAATTTTATTAGTAGGCTGCTTTGGATTTATCGTGCGGGTTTTTAGACTGACTTGCCTTCTGTAAATTCAGTTGATGCTCTCTCTCTCTCTCTCTCTCTCTCTCTCTCTCTCTCTCTCTCTCTCTCTCTCTCTCTCTCTCTCTCTCGAATTACCTGAATATTCGAGTATGGTGTCCTGTTGGCAAATCCCTACAACCATTCATAATCGTAAAACGCAATAATATCACCTTGTGATAATAATAATCGACTGAATAATACAGTAACCTGGATGCCAGTTGTCAAGGAGAAACCGTATTGCTTTGTTGAATTATCCAGAAAATACGGAACAATCTCTGATATGTTTTTTCACGTAGAAAGTTATGTAGATATAAAGTATTCTCTCTCTCTCTCTCTCTCTCTCTCTCTCTCTCTCTCTCTCTCTCTCTCTCTCTCTCTCTCTCTCTCTCTCTCTCTCTCTCTCATTTGTTTTTGTATACAAGTCTTTAGTTTTTTTTTTTTTCTTTCCCTACGTCTTTCTTCATCTGTCTTTTCTTCACTATCATAACTTATAAGTTATACTTTTCCGTGTTTGTGAATATATTTCTTTAGTACATTAATAGATACATGTCTGTATACTAATCCAGTTTTCCTAGTTATTAACTTATTT
Organism: Macrobrachium rosenbergii; assembly: GCF_040412425.1. Taxonomy (NCBI): domain Eukaryota; kingdom Metazoa; phylum Arthropoda; class Malacostraca; order Decapoda; family Palaemonidae; genus Macrobrachium; species Macrobrachium rosenbergii. The sequence goes on along the minus strand of NC_089743.1, from coordinate 13,652,547 downwards.
GATGGGGCGCTTAAAAAGAAAACTGTTGACATAATAATCCATGTGCTAGATTGGGCTTTGCACTTCTTTTTTCAGATAAAATGGTAGCACCTGGTTTTTATGTTATGTTATATAGATATTCTATCCCAGAAATAAAATGTAGGATGAACCGAAGAGAATTATTCGTACCATATTTAAAACTATATATCGACCTTGGTTTTGCTAATAGTAAAAATAAATTATTTACATAATATATATACTTATATATATATATATATATATATATATATATATATATATATATATATATATAATATGTATATATGTATATATGTATGTATGTATGTATATATATACATATATATATATGTATGTATGTATGTATGTATATACATATATATGTTATATATATAATGTACATATAAATGTGGTGGGCTGTAAAAGGTGTTAACCTTCCGGTTTTCAGTAATTCATTTGAAATGAGTGCTTGTGCCAAGCGCATTTCGACGACAGCCCACTAACTGTGAGGTACTTAATTCACTGCGTAGAGCAATAGAGGCACAGTGGACTTTCCAAGAAAAGGAAGACCAGTGCTTATTTCTGAGAGGGGAAGAGTTTCCTTTAAAAACCACCGTTCCTCTGTTGACCTAAGTGGTGAATTTTAAAAAGAGTAGAGCAAAAGCCGATATCGAGAGGCATGGCACTTTTAAGAGGATACGCATAGACAAACATACCATTATATATATATATATATATATATATATATATATATATATATATATATATATATAATTATATAATGTATAGATATATAATATATTATATATACTATATACATACATATATATATATATATATATATATATATATATATATATATATATATATATATGTGTGTGTGTGTGTGTGTGTGTGTGTGTGATTGTGTGTGTGTGTGTGTGTGTGTAGAACATACGATCATTTCCTATTATTTTATGAGTTCTTTATTCATTTCTTCATTCCTTTCGTTTACTTGTCTGCTTAATTATTCAGTATCGCAGCATATGTTAACTTCTCCAGTCTTTCTTGATCATTTTTCTCCAAAGAAATAAAATTATACCAGATTGTTGATTTCTGAACTCTTCATTTTATGATTGATATTCTATCTTTTTTTTTTTTTTTTATTGTAGTCGAAGTAACGCTCATTGTGCTGAAGAAGCTGTGCCAGATATGAACTTGAGTCACTCGGCTTGATCAGTCATTCATATTACTTGCTTTTAGGCTGTGGAATCCCCATATCCCTTTTATTTTTCCGAATGATTTAACGTCCGTCTTTTTAAGCGGCAGTCGTGCATTTACTTTGGAACAGACTTCCATTGATTGACAATTTTCTTGCAGAAGTTTAATATGGTTTTGACAGCTTAACTGTCATAGTCTCTTCGCACCATACTGCATATTATGGTTCAAAAAAGGAGAATGGAGGGTTTAATGTTACTTAGCTTACTGTAATGGCTATTGTATACTTGTATTGTCTCTCTCTCTCCCCTGTTGTGTAGTTTACTCACGCTCGAGCTTTAGAGAGAAACGTACGATGCGACAGAAGTATAACTGGTGAAACGCTACTGAACCGCAGATTCCTTCCTGGGGCACAAACAAACAAACAAACATAAAAAAACACAAAAGCTCAGTAAGACGCAGTTGAATGCCTGAGCATGTATGTGTGTGTACGTGTGTTGTTGCATCTGCATAAAGCATAGCAGCACGCAAATACTCTTTCGTCCAGATTCCGAAAGCTTACGAGCTTTGGAGATTATAAGCTTCCCTGTCGACCCGACACTAAATATGGAGATTAGATTCTATGTCGCGGGGGAGCTCGGTATTTGCAATTGCATAGAAAACAAAAATCTGCCGCCGTTGTTATTGTTGTTTTTATCAGCTTTTCCGATGTAGCGGAACGACTTGGGGTTTTATCATTTCAGGCTGTAGAGAGAGAGAGAGAGAGAGAGAGAGAGAGAGAGAGAGAGAGAGAGATTTCTATGGTTGCTATTTTTGCTCTCGGAATTTGATAAACCTACTAGTTCCTCTGTTATCGTTATAACTTTTGCTGTTGTTGTCTTTTTTTTTTAAATTCTGTTATTTAATGGTGAAAGTCAACTGGATACCAAAAAATTCATGATCGGATTTTGTATGAAGATTACCTGAGATGTAAGACATAAGTCAAGGGTCATAATTATTCGTTAGATCTTGGTATGATCTCGGTCATTTTAGAAACGGATTACCTTTTTTTTTTTAAGAGTTATCTTTGTATATCTGGATACACTCTTCTTTCATTGCTCTTCTTTCAAAGTTGGGTTGGTTATTCCTTGCGAAGGTCCCCTGACCTTGCATTGTATGTAGATACTGCTTATGAAACTGCTCTTGAGACGTGCAAGTGTCATCAGTTCACTCGGACAGGCTATTCTGAGAGCCGAATCCTTGCGTTGTCAGTGTCTCCTAATTCCAGTATCTAAGGATTTGAATATGGGAAGTGTAAACAGTCACGGGTATGTTAGATAGAACTGGGCCCAGTTTTACTTATGCAGCTTCTCTTGGATTTCTTGAAAACATGCACTCCATGATCCATTGGATGTATACCCTCTTCATTTTAAGAAGCAGGTTTGTTACCTAAAGAGAGAAGCACAGTACGATGAGTACAGTAATAGCACTTCCGATAGCTGCCTTCCCTGTTTGCACTTTTGTATCGTAGAAGTTTCGAGCTTGGCTTAGAAAGATAAAGTGATTATTCAAGAATGTTTCTGAAAAATTAATTTCAAGTTGATATAGTACATTTTTATCTTCTATCTATTTACCAAAGGTAAATGACATCCGTCCAAATTCCAGGTGTCCTTTTTCGAATTGAAATCAAAAGACAATATAGTTGATAAACGATTTTGCCCTCGTCTTTTCTTTAAATTGTTTTTATTCCCCGCTGCCAGATGGCATTGTTTTCTGTCTGTTTTAAACGTTTTTCCAGTTCTTACCTCCTCGTACGCCAACAGGTCACAAAGGCCAGGCCAACACTTTTCTTGATAAATTTAGCAACTGTACTATCCTGCTGGGTTACCTGGCAGTTTACATCCTTGCTGGTGCAAGCTATCGATTCGTTCGCTTCTGTTTTCCCTTAGCCTTAACAGGAAGTTTGGGTGGAATAGAACTAAGCCAGCTGCTAAGTATAGTGCCGTGAAGGCACTAGTGTAAAAATAAGGGAATAATATATTAAAGAATAACATAAGAAGGGAAAGAATGGACGGTCCACCCCAGTGCCTTGTGGTTATTTACGACTCTTTATGAAGCTTAAGAGGCCATATTAATGCGAAAACTTAATCCTAATACAGCTTGTTTTTCAAGATATGGCTTATCACTTCCTGAGGACTAGATTCCACTCCTTTTCCTGTCAATCTCTATTTCAACCACACTATACAAGAAAAATAAAATGGGTTTACCCATTACATTTGTTTTCACATAAACACAGTAGAATACTATGGTGTGCTGTTGAAAGTGGGTGGTTGACCAGGATGTGTAAGATGTATTTGGATAATTGAAGGTTCCAAGGGAATGGGTGAAGGTAACAATTGTTCCCTTGTAAAATGGGAGGTGTATGATAGGATTTTGACAAAGAGCAAGACACATCTCAGAACAGTTCAGGTTTAGACGTGGGAGAACTGATGTTGGAATGATTAAGACATTAGATATATGTGCAAAGTTGTGGGATTAAAAAATGGGTCAGGAATGAATTACGAAATAGCTGATGTTTGCAGGTGATGCAGTTTTAAGTGGGACAGTGAAAAGAAGCTGTACTGACTAGTGAAAGTTTGTGAGTTTCCCCATGGAGGTGAATTCAGCCATTAACCCACCAGTTCCCCGGCCGAAAATGGATACCAGTATTTGCCGAGGTCTATGAAAATGGATGCTGGGCCAGTAAAATCATTCCTCAGTATTAGCCGAGAAGGAAGATGGCTTGCACCCTCAGGGGACCACCTGCTCCAAAAGGGAAAAGGAATGTTGTAAAATAACATATCCTTACAGTATTTACATATAAATATGAATAGTGAATTTGGTTTGGTTTTGTATTCCTATACATTTTTCAATAAAAACGTTTGTCCCGTAAAAGATAATGGGTTCAAAGTAATTGTCACGCCTATTGTCCAACCATTAATTTTAGAGGAAAAAGATCCAGTTAAGTTAAGTATATCTTAGTTTAACCAGACCACTGAGCTGATTAACAGCTCTCCTAGGGCTGGCCCGAAGGATTAGACTTGTTTTACATGGCTAAGAACCAACTGGTTACCTAGCAACGGGACATACAGCTTATTGTGGAATCCGAACCACATTATGACGAGAAATGAATTTCTGTCACCAGAAGTAAATTCCTCTAATTCTTCATTGGCTGGTTGGAGAGTCGAACGCTGGGCCAACAGCGTGCTAGCTGAGTGCTCCACCCACCCCTCCAATGAAGAACTTTAAAAGTTCCAGTGAAATGTAAGAAAACCAGCTTCCTGCAAGTTGACCCTCTCATATCTAGGCATAACCTTAAAGGTTAGGATCAATGTATTAAAATTTATGATATACATGTCATCTAAACACATTTGATAATGTTGGCTTTGATTTTATTTGCGTTTTTTGCAAGCAGTCATGTGTTGTGTGCTGAAAACACATACTAGCATCATCTGTAATCTTGATATATCAGTCATATAAAGTTAAATAAATAGACTAAATATAGGGTTATATATATATTATATATATATATATATATATATATATATATATATATATATATATATATATATATATATAAACACACTCACACATAAAAGTTAAAACTCCAGATCAAGTGTACCTAATGTTGTGGAAGTGTTTTCCACAGAAGTTCATTTATTATTCAGTAATTCAAATAAGAATGCGTTGCAATCATTATCTCTCCTTTTCTATGTAGCCTTTTTAGAGAAAACATCTTAACACACAAATATATATATATATATATATATATATATATATATATATATATATATATATATATAAATAAATGTGTGTATTATATATATATAAAATGACTTGGAAATAAAGTCAGAAACTGGTCAGGACCTAAACCCAGTCTCTTAGTTTTTTCAGCTGTGGTGTTTTTATATATATATATATATATATATATATATATATATATATATATATATATATATATATATATATATATATATATATATATATATGTATATGTATATATGTGTGTATATATATGTATATATATATATGTATATATATATATATATATATATATATATATATATTTATTTGAACAAATTCACAAATAGAATATTCACAAGGTTCTATACATTTATGGATAGCCTACTCAGCATCGAGAAGGAGGCGTACATCAAAACAATATTGCAAAGCAGTTTTGGATAGCAAGATCATCAAATTTAATTGAGACTCAAGTAGAGGGGATATTTGATATTTATTTCCACCATAATTACAATTTTAGTTGTTTAGTTGTTTATGAGGAATTTAAGTGTCAGTATTTGAAGCTGTGAACTATTTTGGTTGAGTCTTCCTGATAAGAGAGAGAGAGAGAGAGAGAGAGAGAGAGAGAGAATCTCGTAATTTAGATTCAAATTGCACGTTTCCCGAATTTCCCAAGGTGAAATTTTTTAATACAAGGCTCATTCCTTTGAACCGGATGTAGATAGAGAGATAGATGTGAAGATTTAGAAAAAAATAAAAACAGATTTTTGGAACCAATATTTTTCAAACACGAGAGATTCAGCTGCTTTGGGCCTTATATGCTGAATCTCGAACGACACGCTTGAATAAAGTTTAGATCTTGCCTTGCAGGATTTATAAAATGAAGACCGAAACTCCTTTTTCCATTGCTAAACATCTTTGAGATATTATATATATATATATATATATATATATATATATATATATATATATATATATATATATATATATATATATATATATATATATATATATATATATATATATATATATATATATATATATATATATATATATATATATATATATATATATATATATATATATATATATATATATATATATATATATATATATATATATATATATATATATATATATAATTTCATTTTTGTTTTTGACGCCATCACCTTGTACCTGTACAAAAGGCTCACTGATAAAATGAACGCCGTACACATACTAAAGTACTGGCGTGTTTCATCAAAGGACTAACAAATATGTTGTCCACTGTTACTTGACCCAGACCACCCTAGGGCACCTTATGCTTTCCTTAACCCATACTAACCATTTTATTATTTCTTGTATCACTTCATATTTCACTCTTTTAAATACTGTTTCTCCACATCTACTGCTTAAACAGTATTCCAACGGATCCAACGTTTCTCTTTCATTCGCAGCCAATTTCCACTCTACTTTTATAAAGAACAGGTACCTTAATAGTGTTTCATGTTTCAACATGTGATCCGCAGATATTTCTGTTTTCATCTAAGACTTTTACAGAGACACTGCTATATTCATGGCTTCACATATTTGATTCACTTCTTTGTTCTTCCCAACATGTATCTCATTATATCACCAAAACTTTATAAATCAACCATTCCCATTTTTCACCGTTCATACTGACATTCAATAGTACTACTTCTACCTGACTCAGTCTAACATTCGCTTACAGCTTTCTCCTGTTCATTGATCACTAGTAATTTAAGTTAATTTAATTTTTTCCCCTATTACCAAACAACACTCAATTATCTGTAAACATCAGCCACTTTACTTTCCATTCATGATTTTTTTTGGTACCCCATTTCTTTGCTCTTTCCCTCATCAATGCAGCCATGAACATATTTATCAAAATTGGAAACAACTCCCATTTCAGAGATCTAGTGTTGCAAGAAACCAATCGCTATATTTTTTAATAAGTTAAGTATATCTTAGTTTAACCAGACCACTGAGCTGATTAACAGCTCTCTTAGGGCTGGCCCGAAGGATTAGATTTATTTTTACTTAGCTAAGAACCAACTGGTTCCTAGCAACGGGACCTACAGCTTATTGTGGAATCCGAACCATAACATGACGAGAAATGAATTCCTATCACCAGAAATAAATTCCTCTAATTCTTCATTGGCCGGTCGGAGAGTCGGACGCTGGGCCAACAGCGTACCAGCCGAAAGCTCTATCCACCCTCCAGTGAAGAACTGTATATAATATTTTTTAAAAGATAATTCGCTTTCATCATCAGAACATTCTGCGCTCTAAGTGCATTACAGTCCTCACCATACATCCTCAACTCCCTCTGTGTATCACTTTGAACACAATCTATTTCTAGGTCTATGTATACTACATTCATTTTGTATCCAGCGATTCCGACACTTCTCACCAAACGAGGTCATGACAAGCACTTGGATCACATCCCCTCTTCTTTGTCTTAACACTTTCGACATTGCCTTATCAGTTTCCCCTGTTCTCGACCTTATTTTATCAGATGTAAGGCATCTATATATACCTTCCCGGGTAGACTGAATAATGAAATGTCATTTTAGTAATTTTCACCATTCTCCATATACAGTGGAACAGTTATTCCAGTCATTCACACATATATATATATGCATGTATATATACCCCCAAATACACATACACTGTATGTACATATATATTTATACACATACACATATATAAATATATACACACATATATAACAGGTTTGATGATGGGCAATTAAGATTCACGTATCTTGTTCATATTTATTCCTGGCGTTTCGTAATTCTAGAATAATTACATTTTCAAGGGCTCTAAAAAAAGATGAAACTAACACATTTCCCATAAAACTCAAATATAAAATCTAGACACACTGTTTTTAAAATTATAATACGCTGACACCAAATAAGACACTATATTGGACTAACTTTCCACCAACATAAAAGAAAGAAGTTGACGAAGTTAACACATAAAAAAAAATGGAAAAACATATATCAGAACAAGAAAAGCGAGTGGCTGTTGACTGCTGTTTAATGAAGGAACCAGTTGCTTGATTGGGACGGATTCTAAAATAGGTAATTCACGAATGTTGGGTGTTATCCCGATGATTTTAGAATATGCATTTTCTATGCAAGCTTTAGGGTAAGTTCTTACATTAAAATATTCCAGGTTCACGAGTATTCTGCCCGTCCAGAAGCCGATCCCTCTCTGACATTCGATGCATACCTTAAGGAACCTCCGTTTGGATCCCACATAAGTCCCCTAGTTACACCTGGGGAAGTATATTTATACATTGAAACTCCTTAAAGTATGCATCAGTTGTCAGAGGGATCAGCTTCCGGACAGGCAACAGACTCACGAACCTGGAACATTCTAATAGAAGAGCTCACTCTAAAAGCTGTGAAGCTTACATCGAAAATACATATTTCAAAATCATCGTGCAAACACCAAACATTCGTGAATTACCTATTTTAGAATCCCTCCTGATCAAACAGCTGTTCCCTTCATCAAACACGCAGTCAACGGCCGCACCCCATTTCTTGTTTTGAGGTACATTTTTCCTGCTTTATCATTTCCATTGCCCTCAGCTTGGAAGTTGGTCAAATATAGTGTCTTATGTAGTGAATTTTTTTTATTGTATTTTGATTTTAAAAATAACATAGTTTTGAGTGTCCAAATTTTATATTTGAGTTTTATTGTAACTGTGTGTTGAGTTTATCTTCTTAGAGCCCTTGAAAATGTAATTACTCGTGAATTACGGAACGTGAGGAATAAATAAGAACAAAAGATATGAATCTTGATTGCCACTCTACGTGGTTTATATATATATATATATATATATATATATATATATATATATATATATATATATATATATATATATATATATATATATATATATATATATATATATATATATATTTTATATATATATATATATATATATATATATATTTATTATTTTAGTGCTAATGTATATGGTATCCTTCATTTGATACTTCCGAATAGTGAGATAAAGCCAAGTAATATTGCTTATTATCGCTTAAGTGAGCGCTTGGAATCCTTTGAACTGTGTAATTCTACGTATTTCAATAGGGACCGATTTTCCTTTCTGAGGAAACGGGGAGTGATGAAGCAACGAGAAGATCAGGGAGCGGGGGAGAGAGAGGAGGGGAGAGAGTAGGGGGCGTGGAACGTGGAGATGGAATTGAGCCCATGGGAAGGAGACTCCGGGAAGACGAGCTGGGAGAGGGAAAGCGAGAGAGGGAAATCACAGGAAGGGGTTGATATTAATATAAATGGAATAAGATAGAATAAGAAAGAGTCGGGGATAAACTGAAATCCTTCTATTGTCAGCAGTACTATGTAAATTGATGCTGGAACGAGATTTGGATGAACTTGTCTAGTGTATAGCATGATTAGAGATGTTATACTTCTCAAGATACAAGTCCGCCGCTGTAGTATCCCTGAAGTCATTTCAAGGGCCATCAAAAAATCCTCTCTCTCTCTCTCTCTCTCTCTCTCTCTCTCTCTCTCTCTCTCTCTCTCTCTCTCTCTCTCTCTCTCTCATATTCTATATAACAGTTAGTCTAGATGTTTGAAACTAAAATGGTCAGATAAATAATACACTTGAACTGGGATTCTTGCCATTAGAATCTATCTATAATGGATGTGATATTGATTATTACTTCCCGTGAATTTATGTTGCATTTATGTAAAGAAATTTTGGCAAGTTTGCACGGAATGACTTTGGCACCAGTGAAGTTGGCCAGCTGCAATATCTCCTTCCTGTTAGATCCTTTTCGAGGAAGAAGTCTTGGCATCTTATCTTATTTTACCTTATCAGCAGCGTTCTGGGAAATCCCGAAGATGCTTTGGTTCCTTCTTATGTCCTTAATCGGCGGCACCTGGAAGGATTTCCTCTCGAGGACATAGATAAGACTCACAGCTGATATCGAATCCTGCAGAGTTGCGAAGAGCTTTTAGAAAACATTTCTTTGAGCGTAAGGTATCCTGAAGTAGCTGAATGTTTTGTGTGCAAGACACATATATGTATATGTATATATATATATATATATATATATATATATATATATATATATATATATATATATATATATATATATATATATATATATATATGGTGAGTTTGTATACGTTAGTAAAGCTATAGAAGTACTGTAATTTCTCTGCAGGAATTTTGTATTTTTCACAGCAAAAGATGAATAGGTTAGGATGTCTAGTAATATATATATATATATATATATATATATATATATATATTTATCTATAGGATATTTCATATATTTTTTATACGGCAAAAGATGAATAGGTCATATGTCTAATATATATATATATATATATATTTCTAAGAGAGCTAACACTCCCAAGGCAACTGGCCTTTCAAGAATAAAATAAAATTCCTCAATAAACAAACTTAATAACCTTCTGTTAATTAACTTTGCTTGCCACGACATGCTGACAGTCGGTCATGGAAAATTGCCCTTCGATCTCATTCTGTTAGTCTCGTGTTGCTTCTAATCCTTTCTTGAGCTGTGACTGCGATAAACCCCTTATTCCAGGTACTGACCAGAACTCGGAGAGGATGCTTGGTCACCTAATGACCTGAGACACTGATTAAGATGTCTGCGCCTCCTGTATGACTTGAGGCACAGATTAACTGCCCAGCATTTTCCAAAAGAGAAAGTTTGATGTACCCAGAATGGCTCTGGATGCCTTCCAGGCTCAAAAGCTGGCAATCCTAGGAGTTGATAAATAGCTCTCCATCGCAGGACATAGAGAGAGACCAGAACACCACCAAGCAAGTCACATCTTTGACTGCCTGCTCCTTCGGAGCCAACATCCCTCTGTGGCTGAATGACTCAGTCCTTGTATCTTAAACCCAGTGCCAAACTCCCCCCCCCCCCCTCTTCATTCCATTGGTACGACTGCAGAAGCCATCTCTTCAGAGTTAAGGTACAGTAAGGAATTAAGGTTTTCCAGTCACTTAGCTTTTTCCTCTCCTAAACGTTTCAGTTTCAAAGTGCAGTTCTTACATAGACCTGACCTGTCATGTTAAACTCTTGTCACGAGTTTATTCAGTAGTGTCTTATGAAAAGAGGATTTCTGTCGCTCTCAGCACTAACCTCTTATCTTCGCTATTACCGTTAATATATCAACTGATTGTATGGCTTTCTCTATTGCGGAAAGGAGTGCTTGCTGCTGTGGACCCTTCTGCCATGACTGTATGCTTGTCGGTTACACTGATGAATTTCCAGTTGCAATCTTATGAATAGTGCCATTGAAGTTTAATCCCCAGCACCCAGGTAATGCACATTATTTGTTTATGTGCTGCTGCAGGACCCCCATTGGCCTGCCTTATTCCTCCTTGTCTTCTGATTTTGTATTGGAAATACATGTAATATAGTTATCTTGAGAGTGTTTCTCCAGAATCCCTCTAAAGTAGGGTCTCCAACCTCTGTTCCTTCTCACTGTATTTTACTCTTGTAGGTGATACAGTCGGATCAGCAACATCCTTATGGTAAGTTTTCTGCAACCACACCTTCAAGCATAAATGTATATATATATATATATATATATATATATATATATATATATATATATATATATATATATAATATATAATTATATATATATATATATATATATATATATATATATATATATAATATATAATTATATATATATATATATATATATATATATATATATATATATATATATATATATATATATATATATATATATATATATATATATTTATATATATGTATATGTACGCAGGTATGTATGTATATTTCTGAATAATGTTGCGTATGCATATCTGGCATCTGTGTGCCTGTATGATATTTATTGTATATATGATCGTAAGAACGTATTTTTTCCAAATAGGTATAAAGCTAGTGGGAAATAACTTTAGATAGATATACATGACCCAATCCATCCCTGTGTGTCAAATCAAGGATAAATTTGTATTAGATCAGTTTTGCTTCTAAAGTGTTTTTACTTTATATTCTGTTTTCCCCGATACCCTAAACATGATTCTTATTTTTACTAATATCATTTCATTTTCAAAGTACCGTAACGCACTCCGCTCACTCTTGGCTCATGTACCAGGATTATGTGAATTTCATTTTAAAACCTTCATCATTTAAAGGTTTTTATTACAATTCAATTGCAGTCTCACAAACAGTCCCTTCAACCAAATAACGTTCGGTGTCATGTAAACGTAACTCCACTAAAACTGGCTCGACATTCTCTTGAAACATTTCGACTTGCTGAGTGCTCTTCCGTTTGTGCCATGAATCCATGAATCACACCCTTAAATTTTTTCCATTCTCTGTTGTTCTGTTCTTTCACTACCCTTATCAACGTACTCCGGTTTTTCTATTTATATTTTGAAACGTATTTATGATATTGGTTAGTAATATTTTCTTTAATAACTACAGATTCAAGCTTTTCAATTTCCTTGCAGCTTCTTGTTATCCACGGTGAAAATATCTCCAATTTTATTAAAAAGTACCCACTTTATGCAATATTATCTTTAAAATAGTTCAAACGACAAAGCCATGGAAAATTCCGCACATAACCCAACAATAAATAATTGCCATAAAAACCGTACAGAAGCATGACTCACTTTCTCAGCTCATGTAGATAGTTCTTGTAACATGCGGAACATGATATCTATAGCCTTGTTTTAACGTTACGTTATCAAAAGTTTATGGATATGCGTTTTACGAAAGCTTCCTCTTGACTTTCATTATTCCCAAAAAAAATGGTCTGAAACTGCAGCTTTGCAAATATTCAATAACTTGGTCAGAAATTCCGTCTTCGGTGCTTTCTCGAGATGATTGGTCCCTCTTCTGGAATACGTCTTAATTGTGCTTAAAAGTAACTAATGCTATAATGCACACAAGCAACCACACTTTTATCTGCCCGTGTGTCTATCGGTTCTCTTTACAGAGGCCCTTCCTAGATTCAGCAGTTCAAGGGCGAAAGTTGCAATGATTGTCGACCTATTCCAAGGGACCACTTACTATGAGAAAGACTTTATATACCAAATGCAAACTCATTTTAAGCTGAGTCCTTACCTCATTATTCTTTGTTCCAATTTACTGTGCGGATATATATACGGTATAATATATATGTATATGTATGTATATATATATATATATATATATATATATATATATATATATATATATATATATATATATATATATATATATATATATATATATATATATATATATATATATATATATATATATATATATATATATATATATATATATATGTATATATATATATATATATATATATAGTGAGGATTGAGAGGGGGTTCTATAAACCGGTAGACATCAGTAGGTGTAGGGTGAAGGATCAATCCTTTATTCCTCTTCAAAGTACCTTATAGTTACTGCGACGTTTCAGGACGAAGAGTCCCATTTTCAAGCTATAAAAACAGAAGTTAAAGGTTAAAATAAGAACTCGGACTAAAATTTAAATTAAAAAAAATATATACAAATAATATAAAAGTCAAGTACGAAGGATAGGGAGGAACGACTACCATAAGGTGCTGAAGGCACAGACCGAGTGACAATTCGGGCCAGGAATAAAGGAATAAAGGACTGATCCTTCACCCTACGCCTACTGTGATATATATATATATATATATATATATATATATATATATATATATATATATATATATATATATATATATATATATGGACATGCCAGTGTGTGTGTTTGTATGTATCTTAAACAGTAAACGAACACACCTAGATATATGGATGAATTTGCTGCTAGTATGAAATCTTTCACTTCATTTCGATTTCACCTATTTTAGATTTTCAAAATCTGTTAGGACCATTGGCATGTGTATCGTGTCCCTTATTTTGCATCATTCCCAATCCCTTTTTCTCTCCCTCTGCCTGCCTGTCTGTTTGTGTAATTATTGGTCGTCTGTTCTTCACGTTGTTTCCTTTCCTTTCCCCTGCACACCCAACGCATCACACACACACACCCTTCGCCTCCCAATCCCTTTTTCCCGCTCCTCCTCCTCTCCCCTTTCAAAATATGTTAGTTCCCCCTTCCATAATCCCATTACCATCATTACTGAAATGGGACACGGAGCGTCGATTAGTAAATTCTGATGTAATTTCGAAGTATAATACTTTGGAAAATTTATATGCTCCGGTGGGACTCCATTTTGGTTGTTGGTCCCATGGCTGTAGGGAGGGTTAGCCGCCGGGGGGAATGGGAGGGGGAGGCTTTATATTGTTTTTTGATAGCTTCTTCCTTTTTAATATATTCATTATTAGCCTCGTAACTCTGTTGGGTGTAATTTATGGCTAGGGAAGAGATGGAAGATTTATGAGGCATATCGTAAAATTTTGAGTTTCGAGAATTTTTGGGCCAGATTTGGTTTTGTGTGGTTCCCCAGACGGTTTCTGGGAATCCATTTTGGCATTTTGTTGCTGCTCTTCGATGTTCTTCCTTATATAGTTACTTCTGTGTGTGCAGGCCTCTCTGTTTAATTCTTTATGTATTTCATATTGTGTAAACTCTAAACACACACGCACGGGCATGAACGCTCACACACAAGCAGATATATGTTTATACACATATGTATATGTATGTCTTTATATAATTCTGCGTTTAGGTGCCTGTTTGTATTAGCATCTATGTATGCATAAGCTGATGACAATGGTGTTTACGTGTATATTCTTCCATTTAAGTTTGCAGTCCTGGAAATTTAAATTTTTTTTATTTTTTTTAAAATTTTCTTTCATACAAAGAAACGATACGAATATGTAGTATTTAGAATTAATGCGTATATACCTACAATATGGCAGGGAGATACGGTGATTGCGCCATGAAGCTTGAGATAACCAGATCGTTTGGAAACCTCGATTTCCAGTGTTCAAGTTCTGAATTATGAATTATTTACCAACATGGCCAGAATTTAAAGTAATTTTATATCATCATCTTCAAGCTTACCAGTGCCTAAATGAAGATTCTTATCATATAAAACCATTTATCTTCCGACCTACTGGAAGGAAGTGTTAGTGAGTCTATCCGTCTATCTGCGTGACATTACTGACAACTAAAGTGACTAAGATATTTTTAGAATTGATCTGCTCGAGAAAGTTTTTCTTTTCTCTCTCTCTCTCTCTCTCTCTCTCTCTCTCTCTCTCTCTCTCTCTCTCTCTCTCTCGTTTAATTGAGCTTAATTCCTGTCCGTTGACTTCTCTGCAAATATGAACTCTTGCGTGGTAATTTAATGATGATAGGCCTGTTGCCAGTACGCCTAATTATGCTTGTTAAAATGTTTCGAGGTTTTGAATTACCATAAGAAGACCCTAATCCCCTCCTATCCCTCTCCTTTCCCTAATCCCAATCCCCTTCCCATTTTTCCACGTCTTAATGTACCTCTTTTTTTTTATTTTAATTCCTTGCTCTTTATCGATTTTTCTTTTTCATTCGCGTTCTCCCTTTTTATACTGTTCCAGAAATATATTTTTGTTTCACTCACGGTTTTTTTTTTATATTTTGGTTCTTTCCTAATTTTCTTCTTTGCCTTCATGACTTTGTGGGAAGCATATCTAATGTTTAACCTTTCACGATGTTTAAGCATTTAGGAAAACTTTGGCTCTAGAAATCTTCTATTTTTGTCGGGGTTGGGGCTCATCTGGAAAGAACAAAATGTATTCCAAAGAAAGTGACCTATTTTTTTTTTACTCCCTTAGCCAGCCAGCTCTTACATTGTTGCCTTGTTCCTTCTCGAAATTTAATGTTTTGTTTCTTTTCCCTTTTTGTTTTAAAATTCACTTGCAGTTGCATTCCAAAATTCTGAATAAAGTAGGTAAAACCTTTTAGATTTGAATGTACTGACTGTACACGCGCGCCTGCCAGCACACCCACACACGCACATATATATGTGTTGGCTGTGTGGTTAAATGTGCGTCGCTGTAGTCCTGAGTTCTTGTCTTCCATGGTTCGAGCCCACGAGACGTTGAACTTATTATCAACTAAAAAATTTCCCTTCGGGTAACATATATGAAAATATATTATTTCCGAGGCAGAATGAATGGGATATTAAAGCACGTTTGCTTTTATATGAATCACGGTGATGTGATAAAATTCATTCATATATATATATATATATATATATATATATATATATATATATATATATATATATATATATATATGTATATAGATACATACATACATACATACATACATACATACAGACACCAAATATTTTAGGATCAAAGAACAGAGCTCTGTTATAAAATTATCAATAGTGATTATATAATTACGCTAAGGAGGACGTAAAAACGAGTAATCTCCGCT
>NC_089743.1:13626197-13633697 GCF_040412425.1 Macrobrachium rosenbergii | reverse complement strand
GCCGAGGAAAATACACTTCAAGGGCACCGTAGAGTAGGTTCAGCAGTTAGAACCACTGCACACATGCACAACCAAAACAAGGGGATTCCACAGCAACCAATTCCATCTGTTTGTGTGTGTGTGTGTGTGTGTGTGTGTGTGTGTAATTATTCTTACGCTAGCTGTTTTTTAAACAAACAATCCATCAGACTTTTTTTTTTCCTAGATATTGCATGATGATCTCTTTAAGTTTCCAGAACCCATAAGATTTTAATCCGCTTTGTCAGATACGTATCAGTAATTATGTAATTTTCATCCAATTGGGCTTAAACCAAAAAGTAAGTAAAAAAATTTATATATATATATGTATATATATGTATATATATATAATGAGTGAAAATTTCATAATTAAAATAATATTGCAAATGTCAAGAGCTATATGGACATACAAGTAATTTTTTACTATAATCATGATGAATTATATGAGTTACAATAATTTTCATGGAAAGAGATTATAGGCTTTCATCTGTCACACCTCATTAATCAAGATACTCGAATGGATATTAATATGGGAGAAGGACAGTGTATTTTCGTTAATTGCGTTCAATGGATATTTTATTCTTCGTTGCCGTGTAACTGTTCATATTATTCAGTTCTCATCGGGATCCAATGCTTTTATTAAGTCTGTGTATTTATGAACAGTTTTTAGCAGTTAATGTCTGTAGTAAGTTGCTGGCACTTGTGCATTTTAGATTTTAGTTCCATTTGGATTGTCATTTGAATTTAAATTAATTTCATATATTCTTTTACTTCGACATTTGTCATGTGTAATAAACTGGTTGATAATCTTATTTCATTTTGATAATTTTCTATGCAGGTGGAGCGTTTATATATATATATATATATATATATATATATATATATATATATATATATATATATATATATATATATATATATATATATATGTACATATATATGTATTTATATAAATCAGTAATAGGAATGAATGCTCAGGTTTGAAAATATGAAAGAATGAGTCTTGATTTTTCTTTATGAAACCGTCGACCCCTTTTGCTTCACCATTCTAGTGGTTTCCTGAGTGAAGTGATCTGATTTCTCATTATAACCTCCCTGTTAGCCTTCCTACAGAAGCCACCAGTAGTTTTTTCTCTTAATACCCTTCTCAGTGTTGATGTGAAAACCACCCACCCGTACCTTTTACCTCGAAATATTGCGACAGCTTTTCAAAACTTACAAGTTTTCCATGTTTCATTAAGCTCTAACCCCCTACCACTACTATCACCACCATCAACACCCCCGCCCCCCTCCCCCCTCTCTCGTTTCAATGACCCACAAATCCTTGTGGGTTGTTCTTCCGCCTGTCACAGGTGGCACTTCCGCAGTGCCTCTTTCGTTTACATGCTACGTCACCTCTTGCCAGTTGGCACTGATGATTTTACCTCCAAGAGATAAACGTGTCAGCTTCTGTAATCAAAAGTTTTAACTCCAGATATTTTTTTCGGCCTCGGGAGTGTGTTTATGACACATGGAAATGATGATGATGTTGTCGATGCTGTGATACCATGAAAACTTAACACCGTATTTTCAGTAAACAATTATTGTTTTGGATGCGCGTTTAGGTACTTCTCAGATGTTTGGTCCTCTGTAGTTTTAAGCATTTAATGAGTAAAACGAACACACGAAATTAGAGTATTTCTCTTTTTCTTTCAATGTCTGCATTATAATATATCTATACATATATATGTATCTGCATTCAATATATATATATTATATATATATCTATATATATATATATATATATATATATATATATATATATATATATATATATATATATATATATATATATATATATGTATTTATATATATATATATATATATATATATATATATATATATATATATATATATATATATATATATATATACATATGGATATATAGTAGAGATGGAGAGAGAGAGAGAGAGAGAGAGAGAGAGAGAGCTTGAAGGAAGTGCATGATTATTTTTTTTTTTTTGCCTTTCGTGAAATGCATTTTGCCATTTCAAGTAGTGCTGGTAATAAGTTGCACTATTAGACATCGAAGATTTTTGAAGTGCCTGTGTCTTGTAGCACTGGTTGCCGGTGCACTGTATCTCTAGGCCGAAAACCAGGTGATGTAAGTTTGTACATCTCATGGTTGGACGAAATGTAATCTAAATGACCAATAAGCCTCTTACTCTCAGGTCAGCGACACTCAGCTTTTACCCTTGTACAGTAGGATACCGGGAAATAGAACAATAAAACAAACTCGTCATTCTGTGTAGTGCGGACATACCAATCCGGCTACATGGAGTTGGCATCCCTGTAAATCGCATTTAAGTCGCAAAGTCGCAAATAGGTGAAGAAGTCAAGGGTTCATTTTGTACATCTGAAAAGGAAGTTGTTGATGAGAAAGCATTTATGAAGGTAGTTTTGCTTCAGGAGAGAGGGCAGGATGTTATTTAGCTAGTAAGGCCAAAGTAAAAATTCTGCCGGTTCAGGACTGGGGACTTCAGAACTGTTTTGGGTCGGCTCAGAGACGCAAGAAGGCTAAGAGTGAGTGGAAAACTACAGATAAGTTAATCAAAGCAATGTGTGGTTGAATTTTTTCAAGCAGTAGAGAAAAACATGCAGCTTTTCTTTTTATGGCTCTACGATTCACAGATAATTGGCACCTGACTCCTTACCGTTTAAAGGGCACAAGACCGAGCCAGAAGTTAAATGCCACATCAGGTGTGGTGAATTCAAATTTCTAGGTAAGATAAACAAGTATAAAGTCCATATTTCCATATTTATCCACTGAGAGTGTTAGTCAAATGCCTGTATTCAATACGAATACATTTGATCAAAAAAGTTAATTAGCTGGTGTTTTATGGTCCATTTGCAGGAAAAATATTCATTTACATCCATTTACTCTGAGAGGTCAAAGAAGCTATTTTGTAAAAGACGAAAGTATATTAAGGTAATTTAGTCCATAACTTACATAAACTTTCTCCAAAACTGTATTAGTTACACCTTGAAAAGAAAGGCAGGTTTGTGGATGGTTTAACAGGCAGAAGAGGATTACATATCTCTCTCACTTCTTGGTTGTACTGAGCCAACTAAAAGGGTATTGCATATCCTCGACATCTCAGTTTGCTCATACTTGAGGCATCTGCTTTATCCTAGAAGCCACGAATCCAAAGGGGAAATAAATAAAGTGACAGAGTCTGGGTTCATTGCTGGGCAGGGTGATTCATTAAGGTATATGCCATTAAAAATCCAACCATGCATCAGCTCTATAATAGGCTCTTGGTAGCTGGTGAATGTGATTTGCCACAGCTATGGATGATGTGGTCATGTACTAGCAACCATATCCCAAAGTACTTGCTGAGGAACAATATTCTTAGTTCTTCTCTGCAAGTCTACCCCGTTTAAGGAATAGGTTTATATATATATATATATATATATATATATATATATATATATATATATATATATATATATATATATGTATATATATATATATATATATATATATATATATATATATATATATATATATATATATATATATATATATATATATATATATATATATATATATATATAGATAAACCTATTCCTTAAACAGGGGCAGACTTGCAGAGAAGTACTATGATATAAATATATATATATTGTAACGGTCCTTTTCCTCCGTTACTAAAAATTAAATAACTTTATCAAACTCTGTTCACAACCACAAGCTAAGTCCACAGTCAGTGGAATAGCTCTCAAATAATATTAATAGTGCAAAAATCAATTCATGGGGAAAACGAAACACCACAAAAACACTTAAATTTAATACAAAAAAATATGCAGATAGAAGTTATTCCTGAACCTCAGAATACAATTATTAATGAACACCAATCAACCTGAAAGATTTGTAAACCAACACACTTACCCAATTAAGACAGAAAAAGCAAAGATACATCCACAAAGATAAGGGGTTCAGATAGGAGAAGGTATTCGGAAAGTAAGAACAACCTATCAATTACAAACTAATTAATCTAATGATAATTTCCCTCCTCCGAAACAGTGGAGCAGTAGCCGTGATCTCCTTAATCATATAGTGCTGTCCTCCGTAACACTGGAGTTATAGCCGTGATCTTTTTAGATACTTATATGTCTCTGCGTCCAGAGACAAAAAGTGAGGGGCGAAGTGGTGAAGGCAAATGAATATAATTAGGGTACTCGATAGGACCCATCCAACAGCGATCCTACGTCCACAAGGATGATTCTCCAGGAAACCAGGGACGTCCAAATGAGACCAATCAAAGATTGCCTGACTATTCCAAAAAATATCGTTCACTTATACCTTGGCTAAGCGAGAGCCCCTCGACATTTACTGAGCCGAGGGTGAGGCTGGATGAAGTATAATCCTTTGAGTAATAGTACATCCAAGCAGGCGTTAGGTAGCAAAATCAGCAGTCACCAGGAGTAATAAGGCTCAGAGATCAACTGACTCCTTCAGTCGAAAGAACCTCCGACACAGCCATGGTGACAGCACCACTCGGTCACAAAAATATGAAAAGACAGAATGGTCATTAGTGACAATTACTAAACAGACAAACCACCGGGGAGGAGGAAAACAAACTAAATGGATAATAATACAGTTCATATGCTTTACAAAAACTAGAATAAAATGACTAATTATAAAATAACACAACAAAGTGACAATATATATATATATATATATATATATAGAGAGAGAGAGAGAGAGAGAGAGAGAGAGAGAGAGAGAGAGAGAGAGAGAGAGAGAAGAGAGTGTTTTTTATTAGTGTGTATGTGCCACCTTTTATTTTTATTTTTTATTCCTGAGTGCGTAAGTATCATATGCTGCTTCTCATGAAGGTTCAGTGACAAAACTTTAAAGAAATATCGGCAAGGAATCGAACAGCTTTGTGCGGGTGATAAAAATCGTTTTCTTTTTCTTTTATTTCTTGATTCCCATTTTCTATTTCATTGGAGTGCGGCGGAAGGCGCCTCAGATAATCGCTTTTCAAGCTTTAAGCGCTCAAGGGACACGCTTATTCAATCAGCACTTGAGGGCCACTTACCCCTCTACTTTATGGTCTAAATGTTAATCAGCTTTACTCGCCGGATGGCGGGCGGGCAACGTTGAAATCCAGAGATATGGGCGTGTGTGCCAAGGGCGTGAGCCAAAATAATCTGCTAAGACTGTTTGTTCGGTTAGCACGCCGCTAGGCTCGGCTGCGGCGAGTTTTCTGTCTCCGTTTTTCTGATCCGATTTTCACTGGATTTTTCCTCTTTTTTTTTTTTCATCATCCTTTGAGTTTCTCAAGCTACTCTTTCCCTTTCATTGTTTGGATGAGTCTTCTCAATCTCTCCGTTAAACTTTGTGTTGATCGTGGTTAAATGAAGTACAGTTATTTGGATTTTCGTCGTCTATTTCTCTTTTCAAGAAGATTCTACAGTTTCGAATGATATGGATTTGTTAAAAGAATAACATGAGAGTTTTATAGATCTCTCCTATTTGTTGTTCTTACAAATCATAAAGATAGCTATTGTTTTTATTCATTGATATGATGTAGTAAACAGTGCGATTCAGTTTTCTGCTCTGGAATTATTAAAGTTGATTATTGTTTGACTATACAATTATACCAATAGATAACTCGAGTAACTCTTGAGTCTGTCCCTACCAGGATGGTGATGCTAATCGAGGTATATCTTTTGAAAGCTTGTTTTCACACGAATACACACACGACATACACACACACACACACATATATATATATATATATATATATATATATATATATATATATATATATATATGTGTGTACAACTCCGATTGTGTGTCATTTTTCCGGCAACTCCGATTTTCATTTTCATTTAATATCGGTGTAAATCAGGTGGTCATTAGCCGTAGTATCATGGTGGCTTAAACATAAAAAAAAAAAAAATCATGTATGCTGGTTTGTGTTTAGATGCTGATTTATACCAAATTAAAATTTTTAAAATATGCAAACACTGCGTTTGTTTAACTTTGTTAAAGCATCTTTCAGCCTTTTACAAAAAGAGGTCTGTTTCTTCCTTCCTTTATGATGGAACCCCACCCTTTTCAATGCCTTCCCTTTCTCTTCATGTCTTTGGGACGGCTGTAGATAAGGGCATTACGTTGTCACTACCATTGATCGTTTCTTAGGAAAATCAGTCGTTGCACTCTACTCCTTTCCTATACATCCAAGGCTATCATCTTAATCACACCATGTATAGTCATGGGTCGTATTCTTAGATTTTTTTCCGTCTTCAGATGTCATCCTTTGGGTAGACTTGTCCCACTTTTATCTGTCACTTCCTTTCGTGTCAGATGTTAGGCCTTCTTTTATTTTCTTTTCTTTTCGCTCTTCCACATTTTAACCATCGCCCTGGCATCCATGGATGGCCCAGGCAAATTTTAAGATTCAGAATATTTATTTTAAATCTGTCGCTCACGACATGTAACGAAGCGAGTCAGGTATTCATCAAAATATGATTTCTTACATACATATATATATATATATATATATATATATATATATATATATATATATATATATATATATATATATGACATTTTTTTATCACACCGTGATTTATATACAGTCATGAAGCTACAAGTGTCGCTTAATATCAAATCCACGGTACCTCTTGATGGCTCAGTGGTAACGTCGACTGGAGTTGCTGGATGGCGCGTCTGTGTCGTGGGATCGAGACGTGGCAGTGCCCGTCCATTTATCACTTATAAATTCCCCTTCGGTGATAATTCCCCCATCGGGGATATTCCCGAGGTAGCGTGGATTTGATATTAAGCGACATTTGTAGCTTCATGATTGTATATATATATATATATATATATATATATATATATATATATATATATATATATATATATGTGTATATATATATATATATATATATATATATATATATATATATATATATATATATATATACATATAAAGTGAGTTCATTATGTTTGTTGCATAAAATGCACTGTTTTGCTCGCAACACTGGGGCTGCTGCTGCAAACAGTGCACTGTTTTTTAGTATCAGGTTTAATACTACCCCATTTCGCTTGAGTTTTGTTTTCGTTAAAGCTAAAACGTGGAATAATTTGCTTAGTGCAATTGTGGAGTCTTCTGATCTCCCAATGTTTAAGTGAGTAGCAAGGCCATTCCTGCTTTCTGCTGACGGCTTCTGAATTCGGATGTATCGGTTTCCATACGCTATTCCCTCATACTTAATTATTATCCCAGTTCCTCGTTGGACGGCCCTGTAGAGTTCTCGGCTAGCACTCTGCTAGGCCCGAGTTCGAGTCTACGGCCGGCCAGTGATGAATTAGAGGAATTTATTTCTGGTGATAGAAATTCATTTCTCGCTATAATGTGGTTCGGATTCCACAATAAGCTGTAGGTCCCGTTGCTAGGTAATCAATTGGTTCTTAGCCACGT
>NC_089743.1:13613697-13621197 GCF_040412425.1 Macrobrachium rosenbergii | reverse complement strand
CCACACACCCTTGGACATTCCTTGGATCAGCTGATCTGTGACTGTCCTCTTCTCAGATCCTACTGTCATGTGCATATTTACTCATTAATGCAGTTCCTTGTTGGACCAGTCGGTAGAGTTCTCGGCTAGCACTCTGCTAGACCTGAGTTCTCGCTATAATGTGGTTCAGATTCCACAATAAGCTATAGGTCCCGTTGCTAAGTAACCAACTGGTTCTTAGCCACGTAAAATAAGTCTAATCCTTCGGGCCAGGCCTAGGAGAGTTATTAATCAGCTCAGTGGTCTGGTTAAACTAAGGTATACTTAACTTTCCTCCAACATTTCCCTCATAACCTCACTCTTAGTTACATGTACTCTAAAATTGTCCCCTATTGCAAACATGCTTTACTGCCTTTTCACCAGCTTCCACTGTTTAGAGTCAGTACTATGCCATCCACGAACATCGTCCATTCCACACTCCATTTACTACTCATTTTCATATCCCATGCTTTGCACCTCTAGCATATTATTTTCTTTGACTTCTCACATTGCTGCATCCGTGAATATCCTAAACAGTCTTAACACACCCCAGTATCAGATCTACTTTCACACAAAATCAGCCAAATCAAAAACGTAATATTCTATACCATAAGGTTTATCTTTTCTCTTTTAAGCATTTAGAGTTGTGTATATGCCACCTACATCCTTTTCCTATACGTTGAAACTATTCACATAACAATTAAAAAAGAACTTGATCCATATACATACTTCCTTGTGAAAACCAGCTCTGCTATTCCCCCGTCAATCCTTCATCTTCCTTAATTTCCCAATTATAATCTTACTATTCTCCTTCTCTGGTATAATAAATAGCATTATGCGCTTGTAGGTTGTACAGTCTCACCTATTACCTTTACCCATATACAGTGGAACTGTTATATTTCCTACCCATTCCTTAAACACAATTCCTTCATCCCGACTGGCCTTGTAAGTTGGTCTGCCATTCGATCACACTTTCACCATTGTGCCACAAAATCTCTCTCCTAAACCCATCAAGCTTTCTCTTTTGGCTGTGCTTCTCTTTTATCTTCCACACTCAGCAAATCTTCAAAATACTCACTCCATCGAAAGAGGACCGAATTTACTCCACACACCAACAAGCTATATCTGCAAGGATATCCTCATTTACTCCAGGAAATCCACACCTGTAATACTGTGTTTTTTGTGAGAAATACTTTTGTATTTAAATCACTTGTACCAACCTTTGTTTGATATTCTTGGAACCCAACCAGGCATGGAGGCAGATTCTTTAAAAAAACCAATCTCTCACACTCTCCCTGGATGATGAACATTCACTATTGCAACCTTTCCCCCTGTCACATCAATTCTTACCCTTACAATTCTTAAACTAATTCATGAGTCTCTCTGATACTGCAAACATTACCCCTTCTGTTGCTCTACACTTTTCTGTTACCTCAAACATTTTTGCCTTTCCAGTTCTTCCAACCAAACTGCTCTTTCACTGTTGTTTCGCTGAGTGCTTGTCCTTCTATAAAGCTTCTATCAAAAATTTTCTCTTGTACTCCACACACACACACACACACACACACACACACACACACACACACACACACACACACACACACACACACACATTTCATTACAGGATATGTGGATGTAAACTCCATGCATCCACCTGTTTTGTGATTTTCACTCCATGCAGAGTGGACGGAATACTCCTTTATTTTATAGTACTCTCAACCCAGAGACTGTCGGGGTGGTTGCCATTGCCAATAACCCATTTCCCGGGATAGGTAGTAGCTTTATAGAAAAAGAAGACGCTGGCATATCCGTCCTCTGACAAGTGAATCAAGATGAATCCGCTGTACTGAAAACTTTCACTACTTAAACACCCTCTTCATATTTTTAAATATAAGCCTTATAAGATGTTGACCTCCCATTCTCAGAGGCACTCCTCTTTTCCAGGCAATCATATAGTTGCAGTTAAAACAGTATTTTTTTTCCTACACTAAATCTGATTTTTTCATCTCACCACTTACCGTTTTATTTTCTACACCCCTATTACCAAAACCCTCCTTGCTGGTTGAGACCTTATTCTTGTATTTCTGTGGAATTTTCCATCCTCCTTTTTGTATGGTATTAACACTTCTTTCTAGGCAAACTCGATGGTCTGGACTGTATGTATAGTCTTATTTTGAGCCCTTCCTTCCCTATTTTATTATTTCTGTTTAATATTATCCGTGTGTCAAGAAAATAAAGAACAGATATATGAGCAGCCATTCTTCTTTTCATCTCTATGTCTGTGAACTCGCCTCTCTGGTAACCGCTCTTAGACTAAATCCATCAGCTTTGAGTTGCACCGGAAACTGTACTGAAGGAATTGCGATTGTGTTGGAAAGAGTAAAAGTCTTTTTAGTTGAACAGAGCTGGCGAAAGTTCCGAGTAAAAGACATTTAACAATAACGACTGGGAGGAGTCTCTCACTAATATTTCTATAATAAAAATCGAAATAAAAGAGGTTTCTAAAGTGGCCATTCGTGTTTTTAAAATAGATTAGCTAGACTTCCAAGATGGTCTTTTTCCAAAATGGTCTTTTCGTTAATTTTTTTTTTCCTAAAATGTCCCCCAAAATATTTTTTGGAGATTATAAGTGAGAATGATTATTTTGAATCAGTCTTCACCATTGGTAGGCTATAGTGTAATTATGTTCCTTTCAATTATTGGTTGCAGTCTCGCCTCATAATATTAATTATTTTATGAGAACCTCAATGTCTTTTTGCTATAGAGGTATTGAAATTTTAAAGATGTTTCCGTTCATTTTTGGTCTTCATTTTGATTAAGGTATCGGTCTGTTGCGCCGACTGTAGGAAGAAAAAATAATTAATAATAAATGGAGAATTGGTTATTAAAGTAAGAAGTTTCCAGTACAGTGTTTGTTGGAGTTTTCCCCTTCCCGTATTCTTCGCGTCGCCCCTTAATCTTTCCATCGATTCAAAAAGGATTTTTCTCCAATATTTTCAATACAAAAAGATCAAACAGCGATAAGGCAAAACAAATATAAGATCTGCGTACGGAATATAGAACATGCAAATTTTTATCTCCTTGTTATTTGTCTTTGTTTATTTACTTTCTCTCTCTGCCTTTCAGTCCCGTCCTTTTCATTCCTTATTCTTTGGCCGTTATGTTTTGATCTGCCATACTTCCCTTTCATTCTGTGTTTTTTTTTATATTTTGTTTTGCAGGGAGGGTTTCCAAACTACCTTCAGCAAAATAGATTGTTTCTCTCTCCCTCCCTCCCATCGCCTGTCCTTCTTCCCTCTTCTTCGTCTTCCCAAATGTGGGAATTGGAACAAATGTATCGAATATGTTGATTTCGCAAATCCTCTTGTATTGGTTTTAGGCGAGGACGTGACAGGGTCGTCTTAGTTTTGGTTTATCAGGTTTATGCAAGATGCGACTGTTCGAGATATTTATCGGAGAATCGTGAAACAAAGCTCTCTCTCTCTCTCTCTCTCTCTCTCTCTCTCTCTCTCTCTCTCTCTCTCTCTCTCTCTCTCTCTCTCTCGGTTCGCAAACCACACACACACATAATATTTTGATAACTGAGGTGCTCTTTTTATTAAATGTACTCGCGTGATAAGAAGCGATCTAAGATTCCTTCAGATCGTCGCAGTTTCGTTATGAATTTATTGCTGCGTTGACATTTTTGAATGTTTTATATTTCGTTTGTCAAGCACACTATAATATTCATTCTGAATAATCCATTCCGGTTGCCGCGAAGAATAATCATTTCTATAATGTCATCTTTTTCATAGAGATATATTATTTCATTATGATAATTGTATTTATTAAAAAATATTCAAATTCTTTATTTTAGGATTTCATTGTGTTCAGGTACGAAGCACGATGTAAGATTTTAATGAGGTTCTGACAGATTACTAATTTCGAATAAATGTTTAGTGACCGATGAAATGATTATGTGAATAAATATGTAATATCCAGGAAATTATTGTACGCTGTAAATGAATTATGATTTATTTCAAGGCATTTAGAATTGAGTGACGTTGGTATTTAAAAAAAAAAAAAGGGCATTTATATCTTCCTTCATACGCGAAAACTTTTTCATTTCCAAGACGTGGCACTGAAAAATTTATCCTTCGTTGTAGAACGTCAAGAAAAAAATTATTTGAGGAAAGGTCATTTCTTCTTAAAAACGGCAGCAACATTCTTTATCCGTATATCTTATGAACTTCATTGAAATTTTTTTTTTCTTTAACAAAAGTTGAGTTTTTGTACTTAGCCTTAATGGCCGGGTAACCTTTCAGCCAATTTATAATAGAATGCGTTTAAATGCCAAAAGCCTCGTTGGTCTTGACAGACGAAAGTGTACGTATAATGGATTCCTTTCAGTATTAAGTAGCGCATCCTGATATATTTGATTTTTAAAAATAAACCATCAATTAGATTATATTGTTTGGGAGTATCGTCGCTGTCGGATGCGTGTTCCATCCATTCAATATCTTAATTTATTTTCCTACTTGCATAATGTCAGTCGTTCATTGTTTTAATGAAATTCATTGTATATCCTCACACAAGTTTATGATTTCAGACTATTACATTAGCAGTTATTCCCATTATTCTCTCATTTTTCTAATTTGTCTTATTACCTTATTTCCTTCCTTCCTTCCTTCCTGCCCACATCGCCCCCCTCTCTTTTTTGTGCGATGAATATTGGAACGCGTCGATAATAAAAAAGCGATTTGTGTCATCAGCCATGATAATATATGCAATGGGATATTTCGAACTGAATGGCTCACTGATGTTATTATTTGTTTCGCCTCGGGGATTGTGACGGAAGAAGGGGAGCGCTGTGTGTGCTTGCTTGTCCAGACCTTGCTTGCGGGGTCCTCCCCCTCTCGCTTGCGTCTCTGTCTTGTGTGTTTCCCCTTTGCTTTGTCGCTCTCCTCTTCTTTGGGGATTTCTTGATTCGCTTTCTTCTCGTTCTTCTAAATTCATTTTTATTTTCCCCTTGCTTTGGGCTGTCAGTATTGTTTTACTTCTGTTTTTGTTTTTTTTTTTTTTTTTTTGGCTTTATGTACTGTATGTTGCTCAGAATTTTTCTTTGTTTTCTTACTATATCTGTGTGTATATATATATATATATATATATATATATATATATATATATATATATATATATATATATATATATATACATATATATATGTGTATATATATGTATATATATACATATATATATACGTGTGTTTGTGTGTGTGTGTTATAATCTTTGTATGACTATGAAGATGTTATGCGTTCCTTGATATCTAAGAAAAGTCGGCTTTATTCATCACATCACATTTAGTATTTAGTGTAAGCACCTCCAGTAATAGAAAGACTCGGGTTTAAATGCATTTATTGGTGGAATGGAAAAGGGAAGGCGTGTGTTTGGGTGCTTGCCTCTGGGCTGTATGATTCAGCTCTGTCAATAATAAAGAAGCTCGTGGTGTTTTAATTTGAATTCTAAGTAATTTATGGTAGTTTTTGTAAAAAAGTGCAGACAAAAATTAATATAGTCTTTGCTATTAAAATGAACGACTTCTGTAAATAATTTTTTGTCCTCATGACAAAAAATCAGCTACTTCTTATTATGGTTAAGTTTTCATATCCTCCCGGTGATCTCTTCAATGCTTTGTAGTCAAGATTTCGCGGTATAATTTCGTTTTGAGGCTTCAGTCTCACTAAAATCCATGGTTTGTATTCCTCTTTATAAAAGTAAAAATCCCAGTATTTTCCCAAGCGATGTTATGTGTCATATTCTCGAATGACGGTGAATATTGACATTCTTCGCCATTGTTACTTTTACGACAGTTATTGTAAAGCAAAGTTTGCCTTCTCTTATGTTGGTGTCCTTCAGTCACTGTTTTGGTCTTTTTGTTGGTATCGTCCACTTGTACGGTACTTGCTTAATTGTCACGCTAACTTTTCTTTTCCGAATCACTCTATCTTCTGACACGCTTCTCGCTGCATCTCCCTTGTTTTAACTTCATTGCCATGTTTATTCCTCTTTTAATCCCCCCTCTGACTCAATCCGCAGCCTCTTTCTTCTTCATCAGATGAGTGTGTAGAGTTAGGTGCCATCTGAGTGTGCGTTCTCGGAAGAACATTTTAAATATCTCCTTGGGTTTATCTCTCCCATAGCATCTCCTTCAAAGATCCAGGTTCTTGGTTCAGTCCGGTTGGCTAATCTCTCTCTCTCTCTCTCTCTCTCTCTCTCTCTCTCTCTCTCTCTCTCTCTCTCTCTCTCTCTCTCTGCAGTTGTACTGGCAGTAATATCCTTACCTTGGAAAGCGAGATTTGTCTCTTCTTCGAAGTAATGATGGTGGCTGCTCCCTTTGCCTTCATGATCTGGGGAGGACCTCCTTCTCATCATCTCCCCCTTTAGTTTTTTTCCCTCCTTCCTCCCTTTGTTCTTTCACAGCGCGGTTAGCCTAATCTTCTCTATCTTTTGCACTGGGGTCCTAAGCATAGGCTCTTACAGGCTTTATGGTCACATTACGGTTATAACCTTCCTTCTGGCACTGTTTTATGGCAATTTAATATATACAGATGAAGGGAATGGTGCCATTCCTTCGGGGTCTGGTGCCATATGGAACGCCCAGTGTGTCATTGATACGATTCCCTTCTGGATTAAAATCAGGCCATTAGAAGATTCCCAATGACTATTGAGGGTAATTGAAGTAGCTATAAATAATGGTTTACATCCTTGAATTTCCCCAAGTTGAAAATCTAGGAATATTGTACCACATTGCCGAATGCATTTCGGCAATGTTTGTCTTAAACTTTATTCCCTTTGTGAAGGGATTTATAAGCACCAACCCCTTTTCACTACCTTTAATTTTGGTCGTTTTCTAAATTTGTTTGTGTGCGAGAGGAGGACTTCATTGTCCATTTTTTCGGATATGCTTTATGGACTTTTTAAAAATTTATCTTGATTCACCTTTGCCTTCGTCGAGACATGAAAGCCGAACTCAGCTTGTATATTTCTTTGCTGACCGAAGTTGATTTACCACGTGGTTACATTGAATTGTTCGTAATGTATAATTTTTTCCTGGTGTTGAGATTTTTGCGTCTCTTCGAAAATGTAGTACCTAATACTTACAGTTTTTGTTTTGGAGACATTTTTTATTCTACCGTTTTTCAAGAATTGGCAGTAGAATGACTTGCATTTTCGCACGTAGTTTAATGTATAAAGACCCTGCTTGCAAGGAGCACTCACCATAAGGATCTGATAGTTACAGACGATTTTATTCTTCAATTGCTTTCTGTTTCGACTTCCAGAGTTGAAGAAAATAAGTGAATGCGTTTTTTTCTGGAAACTACTATGTAGAATAAGTTAATTCTATTTTGTGTTGCAGTTTTGTGTTTTCTCTTTAAATAATTAACTAGATTTATATTTTTTCTTCCGGTGTTTCTTAACCTGGGGTGCTAAAATCGATTTTAT
>NC_089743.1:13588697-13608697 GCF_040412425.1 Macrobrachium rosenbergii | reverse complement strand
TTCCAGAGTCGGTCACTGGATTTCTCCACTTGTTTTAACATATCCTAGGTCTTTTCTGTAGTTATTATACGGTCGACTGATATGCCTTGCTAACGAAATGCAGCAGGTATTTAATTCAGCATGTCCAGTTGTACAAACTTGTTTTCATCGACCTTTGTTTTGACATCTTCTCAACAGCTACTCAGTTTGTTGGTAATTCTTCTTCACTAAAGTTAGACCATCATACGAGTTCCTTGTTGGTCAGGTCGGTATAGTTCTCGGCTAGCACTCTGCTGGGCCCGCGTTCGAGTCTCCGGCCGGCCAATGAAGAATTAGAGGAATTTATTTCTGGTGATAAAAATTCATTTCTCGGTGTGATGTGGTTTGGATTCCATTAAATAAGTTGTAGGTCCCGTTGCTAGGTAACCAGTTGGTTCTTAGCCACGTAAAATAAATCTAATCCTTCGGGCCAGCCCTAGGAGAGCTGTTAATCAGCTCAGTGGTCTGGTTAAACTAAGGTATATTTAACTTAGACCATCATACGTTGATTGTGGTTCATCTTTACTGATATTTTTCTGTGTTTCTCTGACAAAAACCTAATGTTTTCATCCGTATCTGTCTGTATGTCTGTGATAATAAAACACCTCGAGGACTGATAAACTTTGACAGCATTCATATGTTGCCATGGAAAACACCTCGATCCTTAGTGTCTGTTTACAGGGCTGGGCATTTATGGCTTGGTAGAGCTGTGCTCTCTGCCGACGTGGTTGATTGGGTTAGATCAGTGGTTCTTAAACTTTTTTGCCTTGCGCCTCCCTCTGCATTATGTATAGACCCCACGGTCCCCCACCCCTGAAATTTTTGCCAACTATAATCTACGGACAATAAATTGTCTATTTGTATGCTATTATACTTATCATAACAATAAAAGTCAATTCATAAACAAGATTTGAAATTAAAATTGACTTATATTTTGAATTTTTGGCATGTTTTGAGATAATGATTAGAAAATATATGGACGCAGTGATAACGTTTTTGGCAATTTTGTAAGTGACATCACAAATTAAAAAAATACTTGGAACCATCTGGCAACTCTGCTTGCGCCCCCCTTGGAAGCTTCTGGCGCGCGCCCCAGTTGAAGAATCACTGGATTAGATTAATCTGATTTTGTGCCAGCACGTGCTCTTGCCCTTGGGCTGCCGTGAGAACGGATAAGGTGTTGAAAAGGGGTACAAGGCATAGCTTGGACCTGTGTGTGAACTCTTCCAGACCAAAAGAGATGTCTCTGCTGAATGCTTTTGTTCACCTGATGCATTTCCTCTTTTGGAATTTTCACCAGGGTTCTAATTTCGAGGAGGGAACGATTCTGATGACTTATTAAGTAAGACTGCTCCCAGCATGAGATTTTTCTGTGTCTCAGTTTTTGCTGTGGTTGCTGTTTTCCGGCAGACAAGGCTATAATTAGGACGGGTATTGCTTGTTTTGTTATGTTTGCTTGTGTAGCAGACATGGGTGCTTAAGTGCTTGCATATGAATGAGACGCAAGTAATTTGCATCTTGATAGACTAATGTACATAAGTGCCGGTTCCCGAATGCTTGGTTTGGCTAAGTACACGGACTTCTACGGAAAAGTTGTACACTTTGCTCATTTTTTTAGTGTTTTTTTTTTTTAACGACTGAACGTACGTAGGTTTTGTCGTTTGAGCTCTCTGCTTACATACAGTACATATACTCGTACATACATTTGTACTTTTTTGTATGTTTGTGTATATTATTCACCCATGGCTATTACTTAATGATAATGACGACAAGAGCGGGGATTGAGTGGTTGATTTATGAGAGGAATAAACTGTTGTTTCGTAAGCAGAGATCATTGCCGCCTAGAAATATAAAATAGTGAGAAAACAACAAATTATTTGTTTATTTGTTTAAGCCCGAAGCATGCTTGTTAAGATTTTCCTTCACAAAAGGCATGTGCATCATCTGTGAGAAGCACTGAAGTATTAAAACACAACTTACATATAAAAAGTAACTTTATTTGCCGAAAGAAGACCTTTTCTTCAACAGATTTTAAAGAGTATTAACAATCATCTTCTCTGGGAGAGAGAGAGAGAGAGAGAGAGAGAGAGAGAGAGAGAGAGAGAGAGAGAGAGAGAGTCATAAAATACTTACCAACAAGATTTTCTCGGTTCTTAAAACCATACAAATTGCATGTCACTTTACATGTCCCACTTGGTGCATATACCCTGATAAATTGTTGCCTTTAAGCTGTTATAACAGAATGTTATATTTCAATCATTTTTCCTATCACTTTTATATCTCGCCCCCCCCCCCACCCTCCTACCCTCGTCCCTCGAATGCTTAAAGTATCATATTTTTGTATGGCATACATACTCAGCCTTTAATCGTCTTCCTCTTTCCCCCCTATTTTACATATTAATTTCATCCTATTGTTTTTTAAATGCATTCCTCTTCCGTAAGCATTTTCTCTGTACCTTATTTAATTTTTCCCTCTTTTTTCCCCGACCTTGCTTTCTCAGCTTGTTTTTCCTATTTCGCATCCTTCTTATGTATCTATTATTTCGCATCCTTCCAACGTATCTCCTCAGTGATTTTAACTTACGTTTTCCACCCTTCTTTCCTTTAACCTTTTATCCTTTCACCCTTACTTTCCCTATTGTTTATTTTCCCATTTTGTTTCCTTTTTCACTTGTCGTACCTTCTTGCTTCTTTCATTATTTTCACCTTTTTATGTTCAGTGAGATTTTTCTTTGCATTGTTTTTTTATATATTTTTTTATTTATTATTTTTTTTTAAGGTTTCCGTTAGGCTCCCGACTGATTTCCCATATGCGCACGTACGTTTCGTATATCCACGCGCTTTCCTCCGTTATACTTTTTGCTTAACCTTTGTAGGTCCACCCTCTTCCCCTTCCATCTGGGAACCCACTTCCTTTTTAACGCTGCTTCTGGGGTATCACAGTTCCTCCTGCTTTTCTCCGAACGCTGTGACACGACGTTGGCGCTTTATCTGCCCACTTAATATATGCCGTGAAAGTCATAACATTCTGTCCTAAGAACACAGGCTACTCCCCTTATGCGCTTTTATCAACCTTTTGAGAATCCCCGGCATCTTCAATATAAGGCAAGAGATCGTGCAAACGAGCCGCCCATAAAACCTTGCACAGAAGTTAAGGAATTCTGTTCAGTGTGATATTCTTACATAACTGTAGATATTTATAATAAAAATGCTGACACTTTTATGGCGTATTTTGTATTCTAATAAGAAGATGAGCATCTAAATGAGGACGTGGTATTGTTGTGGATGTGCGTGTCCCAGTGGGTGAGGTTCGGCCTTTGTCACTGGGTCTCTCAAGAAGGCGCATAGAATTTCTTGCCTTCTCGGTTCGTCTTTCCCGGCTTTTGTTTGTTCGCCGTGTAACGTTTTTATTGCTGTGTTAAGTTTTTGGGATTAGATTATCCAACCTGTTTTTCCCATTTTTCTGAAATGCGTATCTGTTTAGCCGTCGAGTGGCCAGTGGAATATGCTGATGCATTGCGGAACTTTTATTCATGTATTTATTTATTTGTTCGTTTATTGATGTATTATTCGGATTGTTTTACCAGAGAAATTTCTACTGTGTATCACTTATATGAAGGAGAAACATAAGGGAAAACTTTACTAGATACACGTCACCATGGCTAATTTCTTATACCCACAAAGAAGTCAGCAAAATATGTCAACATGACAATGATAATTTTGTATGGTCCTGCTGAGAACTGGAGGGCTCTACCCTTCTGGTGCCCACTCCTCCCCTCCCAGCTAAAAGGGTTACGAAAGCTGATGATGAAAATAGAATTGTATAGGTTGAGTCATTGATTTTTTTTCCCATCAAAAATCACATTGAAGCCTGTCATTTCAAGATGTGTTCTGTCATTCCAGGGTCAATTGTGATCGCCGGCATAATTACAAAATGCACTGTTTTAGTTGTAGGTGGGTTAGGGGCAGTTGTTAAATATAAGTAATGTAGCTGAATGTAAGAAAGGGGGTTGGGTGATGAGCCACAATTGGAAATCATATACAAGGTTCCAAATGAGATTTATTTGTGCTGTGAAGGCCCAGACGGGATTAATTCGATATTACAAGATAACAATGGGAAATCCTTTACGATTTTTAGCATGTGAACCCATCTATTCACGAAAATATATGCCACTAGGATTCTAATAGCTGATTTAGAGAGAGAGAGAGAGAGAGAGAGAGAGAGAGAGAGAGAGAGAGAGAGAGAGAGAGATCGTGCACATGATATATAATGTGATTGAAATTACGAAACTAGTTTCCGATAATCCATTTTTCTGCTATCGGATTTGTGCAGTTGTAGCTATTATTGTAGGTCCCTATATTTATAACCTGTCAACTTAGAATGGGTTTTCTTTTCGGGAAAGATGAAGGATTAACGTGGAATTTATATTTTCATGGTGAATGGGAGTTTATTTTCTTCGTTATTTTGTCTGACAGCATTCAAATGGACTGTGCTTTCATCCATCTTATTATTGGTGAATTCTCCAAAAAATGCTTTGTTAGGAAAATATAAGATGGCAATAAATTTTCTCTGATGTTCTTAATTTCTAATCGAGATATCTTTGGTAATGAAGGTTTAGTGCTTTATCAGTATGACTAATGAATGTCATACTTCTCAGTTTACCCTTCTCGTTCGCATTTTCGCACACACACACACACACATATATATATATATATATATATATATATATATATATATATATATATATATATATATATATATATATATATATATATATATGCATGTGTAAATGGATGTATGTGTGTGTATGTATGTTCCACATACACTCTGAAATGCATTGAGCAATTTCAACCAAACATGGGGTACGACATCACTGGCACCAAAGGTGGGGCATGTGGAAAGGGGGTGAAATGTAAAAATTACAGAAAACGACAGATATTAGTGCCTAATCCATAGTTTTCGAGGTCGCTGAGATGAATAGTGACACTCCTGATGCCCTTTAAATCCAAGTTCAGCCCCGATAGGGAGGGGTGTGAGAAGGGGGTGACATGTAAAAATAACCGAAATGACAGGTATTAGTGTCTAATCCATAGTTTTCGATGTTGCTGACATTAATAGTGACCCTTATTGATGCCCTTCAAGTCCAAATTCAGCTCTGATAGGAAGGGAGGGTAGGAAGGGGTTGGGAAGGTGGTGACATGTAAAAATAACCAAAACGACAGTTATTATTGCCTAATCCATAGTTTTCGAGGTCCCTGAGAAGAATAGTGACACTCACGATGCCCTTTAAGTCCAAGTCCAGCCCTGATAGGAAGGGGAAGGGGGTGTTGAGAAGGGGGTGGGAAGGGGCTGACATGTAAAAATAACCAAAAGGACAGATATTAGTTTTTGAGGTCCCTGGGAAGAATAGTGTCACTCCTGTTGACCTTTATGTCCAACTTCAGCCCCAATTGGGGGAGGGGTGAGAAAGGATGGGAAGGGGGTGACACGTAAAAATAATCGAAAATGACAGATGTTAGTGTCTAATCCATAGTTTTCGAGGTTGCTGAGATGAATAGTGACACTCTTGATGCCCTTCAAGTCCAGGTTCAGCCCTGATAGGACGGGGTGCAGGATGGGAATGGGGTGACATGTAAACATAACCAAAAACGACAGATATTAGTGTCTAATCCATAGTTTTCCAGGTCGCTGAGAAGAATAGTGACACTCCTGATGCCCTCTAAGTCCAAGTTCAATCCCAATAGGAAGGGGGTGGGAAGGGGTGGGAAGGTGGTGACATGTAAAAATAACCAAAAACTACAGATATTAGTGTCTAATCCATACTTTTTTTTTTTAGGTTGCTGAGATGAATAGTGAAACTCCCAATGCCCTTTGAGTCCAAGTTCAGCCCTGGAAGGGCGTGATGAGAAGGGGTGAAAAATAAAATGTCAAAAATGACAGATATTAGGGTCTAATCCATAATTTTCGAGATCGCTGAGATAAATAGAGACTCTCCTAATGCCCTTCAAGTCCAAGCTCAGCCCTGATAGGAAGGGGGGTGAGAGGTGGTGAAATATAAAATGTCAAAAATGCTTGGCAATGTAACTGAAACAACTATCTTAACAGGAATGAGAGAGAGAGAGAGAGAGAGAGAGAGAGAGAGAGAGAGAGAGAGAGAGAGAGAGAGAGAGAGAGAGAGTTTACCGGTTGGCATTCAGAGGTTTCCTGGGCAGCATCGGGTTGGTCAGCTAGTGTATATATATATATATATATATATATATATATATATATATATATATATATATATATATATATATAAACAATAAAATTCAGAATGCAGAAAAAGTAATCTGATACCTATTACATACAAGTTGATAACTACCTTTTCGAAGAAAACATCTGAAAGCAATACAGCTCAGCTTCCTCACAGAATGACCAAGAAACGAGACAAACCTCAATATAAGTCAGGGGACAGCAACGTCTTCTAAAAACTAAAAACTGAGTTTCATTCCTTTATGTTATATATATATATATATATATATATATATATATATATATATATATATATATATATATATATATATATATATATATATATCTATATATATATATATTATCTTATTTATCTTATATATTTTCGCTGATTGTTATCTTTAGTCTTCTCAATCTTCTGCGATCATGCACCATTACCTCACTCACGTTCTTCTCCTGCATGTCCCTGTTAACTGTGTCTCTCCATCTCATTCTTGGTCTACCTCTCCTCCTTGTTCCAGGCACTTCCATGTTCATGGTTCTTTACATACAGAATCCTCCTCTCTTCTCATAACATGTCCAAACCATTGTAGTCGTCTCTGTTGCAGCTTCTTTGATATATATATATATATATATATATATATATATATATATATATATATATATATATATGGATGGATATATATATATATATATATATATAGATGTATGTGGATGTTTGTGGTTTTATATATATATATATATATATATATATATATATATATATATATATATGTGTGTGTGTGTGTGTGTGTGATCAATGTTGCAAAAATGGGCCCTAAAGCTACCGACCTCACCACAAAGGACTTGCAGAAAATTAGAAACTTACCCTTTTTAGTTTCTACGTCCTGTAAGAAAAAAACGACGTAAAATCTACTGAAGCTAGAGGGCTGCAAATTGGTATGTTGATCATCCACCCATCAATCATCAAACATACCAAATTGCAGCCCTCTAACCTCAGTAGTTTTTATTTTATTTAAGGTTAAAGATCGCCATAATCTTGCGTCTGGCAAAGTTATACGCCAGGCCACCACCGGGCTTTGGTATAAGTTTCATGGGCCGTGGCTCATACAGCATTATACCGAGACCACCGAAAGATAGATCTATTTTCGGTGGCCTTGATTATAAGCAAAAGCCATGGCCCTTTGCAGCTAAGGCCCGCCAACTGCACGCCAGTGATTGGCTAGCTCTGGCTAGCTCTAGAAAGGGGAATCAGTCACACTAGTTAACAGTCCAAGTGATTGCTTAATTTGCCAGTACGGATTTGACTCCGTTCGGTCATTTTGAGCTCCGTGCATAAATGATGACACAACAGATTTGAGTTCCCGGAATTGTGAAGTATGCGATTGATATCTCCGATAAAAGATATATTAAGTTATATAATATCACATTACGAAGATCTTGGACCATTCTGTACGTGCATCTTTTTGTTTTCATTTTACACAAATACACAAGTATCTTGCTTTTTTCTTTTAAATTGGTATTGGCCTACATAAGCGGTTCCACATAGACCACATTAATTGAAATGAAGCATAGACTTATGCAACCAAATGTTAATACCATTGTGAGATTAGGCTTGCATATAAAACTTTTGTATTGTGAGGCAATGCAAGGCATAGTCCTACACGGCAATTTCTTATATGTTGAGGCATGACAGGGCTTAGGCGTACACATGAAATTCTTATATTTTGAGGCAATGACAGGCTTAGGCCTACACATGAAA
Organism: Macrobrachium rosenbergii; assembly: GCF_040412425.1. Taxonomy (NCBI): domain Eukaryota; kingdom Metazoa; phylum Arthropoda; class Malacostraca; order Decapoda; family Palaemonidae; genus Macrobrachium; species Macrobrachium rosenbergii. Next base: position 13,600,685 of record NC_089743.1, on the reverse strand, counting down.
TTCTTATATTTTGAGGCAATGACAGGGCATGGGCCTACGCGTCGGTTTCTTATTGCAAATAGTTTTCCACCCGTATCTGTTAGAATAGAGTAGCTTTTATTTAATATAGTAGCTCCGACCCCACAACATACAGTATAATGTATACGTGAATTGTACACGTATAAGCATGTGCATATACACATACTTGTGTATTTGCGTTGAAGGCCATAGTAAATGTAAAGCCACTTATACCACAGAGAATAAAATTAAATTTGTGGGCATGTAGCCGATGGCACACACAGACCAATCATAGGGCTGTCTCAGCCTTACCCACAACTCTCAAACTGCTCGCAATGAATTATATTGAAAATATATATTTACAAAAGGAATAACAAATTATATTACTGTGATGAGTAAATATGAGGCTGCTGTAGCATTTTTGATGAACATGAAGGCTATGGTAGGAAGGCATCATAAGATATACTTAACGAGATAAAATGATAGCTGAAAAAGTTATGCATGAGATGATCCAAACCAGTCTGTGAGTAGCCCATGATTCATTTGCTTTTGGTGGGATTCTTGTAGATTACCCAGTTGGAAAAAAGGCTACATAAGAGTCAGTAAATTCTCTCTCTCTCTCTCTCTCTCTCTCTCTCTCTCTCTCTCTCTCTCTCTCTCTCTCTCTCTCTCTCTTGTTAGGAGAATATTCTAGCGTAGACTGCATTCATAAAGATCTCGATTACTTTTAATTAAAACAAATGACCAAATTTCAATTGACAATAGTAGGCAGATCATTCTTTACATTAGTATTTTATGAATAGGTCTATGTTTATTCTGCAATGTTAGGTTACCATATGAAAAATTTTCGAAGACACTACCAAGCACCATAATAGCAGCAACAAAAACAAGAATAACCACAACAAGAACCACGATAAAACGGCTGAATATAAAATAGGGATAGACCTATAATCCAAATGTCATAAGCTGCGGACATTATAGGTCTACGTCATTTTTTATGATCCTGTTATTTCGAAAGGAGATAACGTCCTTAAGAAAATTGTCAGCAAATTATATCCAGTATGACTCGTATAGCCTATCATACTGTAACTTTAAGTTAAACATAGGCATATTCTGCTTAGTAGAGTGCATTCACAGCTTGTCATCCCACCGAATGTGTAAACGATTGCAATGAAATCGATTTTATGACTATTAAAATGTAGTAAAATTTCCTAAAATCAATATGAAATACCAATCTGCATAGCTCTGAGAAAGCCTTTGTGTTTCAGTTTAGAATGGCGAACACTCTTGACAATATCAGACGATAATTGTTATTGTCCTGTAACTCAAGTGCATCGATTCGAACGAAAGACATTCCCTGTGTCACCTCCGTATTCAGGTGAACCTCATTTACGAACAACAACATAGCAGCATCGCGGAACACTCCTGACTTCATTAGTGTTTTCCTGTTTTTTTTTTTACCAATTTTAGGGAGATGCGTATTATGATTTTATTCCTTTTCATAACCAGCAGAACGCATTTTATTTCGGTAAAACAGCCATTGCAAAATTAAGGAAGTTGAAAAGAACCACAGATTAACCAGCTTTTCGAAAACATTGCCAACTTCAAGGGATGGTCGTGAACTAAGCAGTGGGCGGGGCTTAGCTGCAAAGAGCGGTGGATTTTGCTATATAGAATGTACAGAAAACTCGTTTGCGTCGAAGAAACTTCGGCGCATTTTCTACTTGTTCTATATTACTTTTGATAGAAAGAAAGATGTCATGCATTTGCAAAAAAAAAAAATAATAATTAGCCTTGGAAACCTGTTTCAGATGCTCTTTTGAATGCTTTCTTGTGAAAGGTACCTAATGCAAAGGTTCTTCTCTTGAAACAGTGCTTGTTTTATAAGGTAAAGGTATGTATGTGATTAACGATGTTTTCATCAGGTATGGTATGCAAAATTTTTAGCTTGTCGATATTTATTTTATAAACTATATTACCTGAGTTTAAGTCTGCATAAAGATCTTTTTTTCTTGGACTTACATTTATACCTAAGTCTCATTGAAAACAAGATTATGTTTATTTAAATAAAAAAATTATCTTGTAGTTGAGCTTGGAAAGTCATGAGAAATTTTAGATTATCAGTTCGTTACCAAAATGAATATGGTCATTTGATATAGGAATATATAAATTGAAATATGAAAACAAGAATACTTAAGATAATCATTCATTTACTTGTTAACCTGATTATTATCTGTACCTTCACACCATTATTACCTGTGTATTATGGTATTGGAAGCAGTCAGTTTGAGAGAGAGAGAGAGAGAGAGAGAGAGAGAGAGAGAGAGAGAAAAATGTATTGGAATTTGGTGCTGGTCCTAAGAACTAAGTATTGGGGTCCCTGTGTACGGTGATGCTTGAACGAGTTGAATACCAAAACCGTTGAATGTTTTCTGAGCCTGCGATGATATAAGGCCCGCAATTCTTGGAGACACGTGCCATATACGATGCACATTTGTGTCTTTAGCGTTCGGCGGCGACCAGAATAGCAATGGGAAGATCCATACAAAACCCTGTACGCCCTTCTGGGGAAGATTTTTTTTTTGTTATTATTATTTTCCGCTCTTGGATCGGGTGTGGCGAAGATAAATTTAGAATGCAGTGTGCTGTGTAGAGGTATCCGGAAACTTATTGTTTATCTAAACGGTTCAGATGCAAGAGACAGTTCTTGCTCTTTTAGTGTCGTGACAGGCTTTCTTCAAAGAGTTATTTTCATCTACTTCTAAATTTCGAAATGGAATTTGTTTCTCTTTTTCAGACCAGTCTTATTCAGTCTTATTCAGTTAGTCGTCAGGTTGTACTTTTTAGATTTTTTTTTTTATTAAACATTAACTCACATTAACTCTTATGATAATCATTCTTTTCATGTTATACCGATGTGTATAAGCTTTATTTCAAGAGTTATTTTCATCTAAATTTCAAGATTGAATTTGTTTCACTTTTTCAGACCAACCTTATTCAGTTAGTCGTCAGGTTGTACTTTTTAGATTTTTTTGTTCATTAAACATTAACTCACATTAACTCTTATGATAATCATTCTTTTCATGTTATACCGATGTGTATATTCTACTGCCCTTGCATCACCGTACGAAGCAAAAGTTGCTTTCCTTCAACAGTGTCTTTTATTCCTAGACGGTATCTTGGTAATGAATCTCCTTCCAGTTTATGGAAACAGGAAAATCAAGGAAAATGTCAAACGTAAACAAAATCGTAGATTGATAATGAAATGCACTAGGGGAAACAATAGATCCCTCTTAGTGCTAGTTAATGAATATTTTTCTGCTGGTTTTGCAATGGTCAGGTAGGTTGAGGTGTGTTGAATTTTATTCCTGAATTATTTGAGGGAAAGTATTTTGGCAAGAATAATAACCTCTTGGGGGATTAAGTCTGCATGTGCCCAATTTATCAAATTTAAGAAAAAAAAAACATTTCTTTTAAATATTTTTTTTACTACCCCACAACTTACCTATGAAGTTTCGTCACGCTGCAGACTAATATATTGACTTGTCTGTTAATCTTTTCGAAGCACGAACTGAAATCATATCAGCAATATGAGATGGTTTCCTCAAGTTTTTGGACAAAAGTTTAAATAGTTAATTAAACTTATCTAGAAATGTACTGCAACTGTATCCTGAAATGAGAATGCCTTTTGCTCAAATGTCTAATAAAAGACGCTGTAATAAGAGTATTAAATTCTGGGCTGGTGACGTTAATGACAGCGTTGTAAAATGCTTTGTCATTGTCCAGAATACAAATAGCTAGTGTTTTTCTTCTGTAATCCTCTGCAGTGCATTCGAGCTCCTATTTTGGAGAGATAGATGTGACTGACGTTGGTCCTTGCTGAGCAATGAAAGGCCGTAGAAATTAGAAGTTGCATATCAAGAATTTGTCGAGGTTGATTATGGACTCATAATTGGAGAGCAGATTTTACAGTCATATTCTAGGCATGAGACCAAAGTCATTTTATATGATAACTGACTTTCTGCTTATGCAATCGTGTGTGCATACCCTATATATATAAAATATATATATATATATATATATATATATATATATATATATATATATATATATATATTTATATATATTATATTATATATTTATTATATATATACACATATGTATATATATACGAATCTTTTTATATATATATATATATATATATATATATATATATATATATATATATATATATATATACACAGTACACAGACATACATACTTACAAACATACACACATGCATACTGTGTATCCACAAATACTAATGTTTAATATCCAATTCCCTATACCTCAGAAATAACAACGTTGAGAATTATAACTGATAACTGAGATTCAAACTTCATACAGTGACAACCTTCCACTGCACTGATGTAACAAAAAGATTCGTCACTGAAATCACAGGTTATCACCTTCGGTATTTCGAATCTCCAAGGTGACGAATCGCTTATCAATAATGGTTCCCCTCCGGTGGTTTTCCTGAGTAGAGCAAATTGGACATTAAACCACATTTGTAGCTGAATGTTTTTGAATATAAAAAATGGAATGATAATGTATATATACATATACATACATATATATATATATATATATATATATATATATATATATATATATATATATATATATATATATATTAATATATATGAAATACATGTAAATATATAACAGTTCTTTATACAGTATTCTTAAAAGTTTTGCGCTTCTTTCTATATACCTTACTGTCATATCTTCTGAGTCCTGCAACATCATCGGAAGAAATGAAGAGCGTAAATGCCACTTCTCTTGTATCAGTCGTGGATGCATTTGTCTTCACAATCTGCAGTAGAAGAACACCGGTAACAATCTGCCTCTTTCTGCTTGTGTTCTCCCGGCTTCAGAGAGCCTCAGCCCCGCATTATGTAAAACCTACAAGCGTAACTACAAATAAGCCAACGTGCAATAAGGAGTCATCAGTAACGAATTGCCTCTCTAAGACTATTGATTATAACTCATGAAGCATCCTAAGTACCCAATATTTCGCTCGCGATGAGCGCAATTTGCGCGCCCAGGCGACTAATCCCGGTTGAGTGGTAATCCGCTGGTACTTCTTATTGCAAATATGGATTATCTCGGGTTTTTTAATGTTTCCCCTTTTTTTTATTTTCTTGCGCTTGAATGTGCATTCTAGTTCGTCGTTGAAGCGAGGTGTTGGATCTCGTCTGACTTTTTACAACGGGGCAGTTAGTTCTTCAAGGGCTGCCAAAGACTTAAAATTACAGTTGCGCTGTTTGAGAAAACTTTTTCTCCTGTCTTGGTTTTTCCTGAACTCAGACGATGCTTTCAGGTGGGTACTGGTAATATTCAGCGTGGTCAGTTGTTAAGTTGTTTTTTCTCTGCCTGTTGTTGAATGCGTTTTGAATCCTTTGTATTTTAAACGTTTAACGGTAATTAACAGGGCATTAGTTTGTTTCAAGACGAACCATCTATGCAATAATCTTAACCTTGTACTTTCTAAAGTATGCCATTATTAATTATATGTAAAGTGGTGCGAGATATGACGACGAAAATGTCTTTTAGTTAAACAGAGGGATCACATAATTTTGTAATGAGTAAAGTTTTTCGAACGTACATCGCATACCTGCATACAATCTTGCATGCATAAGCTCAAGATATACATCCATCTTATTTACATACTAGATAAAAATCTATCCCTCTTATCTGTGTGATGCCGTGTCTGTAAACTGTAAACACTGCAGGCAAAAGTTTCTCCGAGAATAACATGCACATCTCTGATAGCGTTGTCTCTGTTTGCAGATAAGTTTGAAGGTGGTCCCGAATAGCCAATACTCTCTTGCTCTTAGGAGCCAGACTTGTAGAGATATGCGTTGTATATCCTCAGGATTAATGAGAAGAGTTTTTTAGTCTCTCATAAGTTCATTAGTCAGCTCCGAAGTTGTCAGGTATCCTCATTCACCACCCAACGCACACTTACTTGAACTGAATGAAAGGTGCTTGAACTTGTCAAAACATAAATAAGCATATCTTATCGGAGCTGCGCGTTCGTTTGAGTGTGTTTGTGTCTGAGAGAGAGAGAGAGAGAGAGAGAGAGAGAGAGAGAGAGAGAGAGAGAGAGTTTTTCATGTCATTACGACGTGGTATTAGGAAACAAAATTCTCTTAAGTTCCGTTTTATCCTTGTCAAGTAATTTGGATCTATTTTTAGCATTATCAAGTTCGAAAAGGAATCAGAACCAGGACCTTTGAGTCATTCCATTCTTAAAAACGGCATCCTCTTGCCCCGTTTTTTATACGACACTGATCGCTCTACATCTCATGGGAATACCAAGGTAAAGAGAGTAGACAGGTACGCTCACTTGTGGGGGGGTGAGGATTATCCCCCCCAAGCCGCTGGTGTCTGGTGTCCACAGGTCGGTTTGTGACCTGGGTCACTATAAACTCCTGTGATTGACTTCACTCACATCAGTTGTTCGTGTGTTATTGTCAATAGCAGTATACAAATTTCTCTTCAGTACATTTCCAATCACCAGTGGGTTACCGTTTTATTATATAGAGTAATTTTCGAGAAATGCCATTTATTTGTGCAGTGTTTGGTTGCAATTCTCATGGTAGAAAGAAAGAAGGCATATCATTTTTTCGCTTCCCTAAAGATGCAGAAACAAGACCAAAGTGGATTCATGTTTGTCGTAGAAAAGACAAATTCAATTATCGTAACAGTAGGATATGTAGCAGACATTTTGAGGACAGTGCTTATTTAAAAAGTCAAGAACAAATTTCGGCAAATGTAACCAGTGCTCCTAGAAAGAGACTTTTGAAGTCACTTGCAGTTCCAACTCTTCTTCTTCACTTGCCTAAATCTAAAGGTCAGTATCAACCATCTCTAATGATATTACTGTAATTAGTCCATATGTATAATCTTGGAAATAACTGTATATACAATATTATAAATATAGGTTATACATATATACACGTAAAGAGAGAGAGAGAGAGAGAGAGAGAGAGAGAGAGAGAGAGAGAGAGAGAGAGAGAGAGAGAGATTTCATAGCCTTATAATAAGAAAAAAATTATGATCGAACATATTTTCAAAGTAAATAAAAATGAAATGAGAGAGAGAGAGAGAGAGAGAGAGAGAGAGAGAGAGAGAGAGAGAGAGAGAGAGAGAGAGAGAGAGTAAAAAAAATTTTTTTATTACTTGGCATAACTAATATTATTTCTTCTTTATATTAGGTACTGATGAGCTACACAGATTTCGACAATCACGTGCAGAGAGAAGAAATCTGAAACGATTAGTTGAAGAATCATTTGAAGAAAATAGATCAGTATGTGGTGAAGAAATTCATGTTGAAAATGGAGATGTTTCATTCGTGCAAGATTTGGATGACGTAGATCAGCAAGATGAAACAAAGACACTGGAGGATGTGCAGCGCCAACTAGAAGAGGTTATGCAGGAAAGAAATAATCTCATCTCAGAAAAACAACAGTGGGAGAAAGAAAAGAGAGTGTTAGTGGATAATATTAACAAATTAAATAACGACGTTTTACGGTGCAAGACATTCCTTGGCAAACTTTTTCTCCATCTCATGTGGAAAGCATCATAAATGGTAAATACATGAAACGTTGGTCAGTGTCTGATATAAGCCGAGCAATAACTTTAAGGAATATAGGTCCTAAAGCATATAAATATTTGCGTAAACAATGTGGAATTCTCTTCCTTCAGAGAGTACTTTAAAACGTTGGTCATCAAAAATAGACGCGGAACCGGGCATTTTGCAAACAGTGCTTCAAATGTTGAAAGAAAATGGTCATTCAATGAATGAATATAAACGATTATGTGTTATGTCTTTTGATGAATGTACAATTTCTCAAATCTGGTCCTACGATAATGGGGAATAGACGGATTATTTGATCCACAATCTAGAGTGCAGTGTAATGATTCGAGGACTTACACAAGCATGGAAACAGCTTGTTTTTTACAATTTCAACACCAATATGACCAAAGACTTATTATACAAGTTAATTGTAAGTGTAGAGAGTATTGGTTTTCCAGTGGTAGCTATAGTAAGTGATATGGGCCTACAAATGTCAGCCTTTGGAATAGTATTGGTATAAGTACAGAAACCATTTCATTTTCAAATCCTTATGATTCGGAGAGAGAGGTGTATGTATTTGCCGACCCCCCTCATCTCATTAAACTAGTAAGGAATAATTTTCTTGATTATGGCTTCCAGTTAAGTGATGGAAGCTTTGTTCAAAGTGAATGTGTACGAGAAATTGTCAAGAAGAGTGTAAGTGATTTACGACCCACCTATCGCTTGACTGAAAATAATTTATGTGTCAAGGGAACAGCACGCATGAATGTGAAGAAAGCCGTTCAGCTTCTATCAGAAACTACTTCAAAAGCAATAGACTTTTATGGAAAACAAGGACTTTTAGAGAGCAAACATTGGAAAAGTACTCGAGATTTTATCAAACTTGCTGATGCATGGTTTGATTTATTCAATTCAAGAGTTCCTTATGACAAAAAGGCACAAAGAAATGCATATGGGTTGCAACTGACACAACAAAATAAAATTCTGGAGGAAATGAAAAGCGTTGCTAAAACAATGAGAGTGTGTGGCGTAAACGTGAGCCTGTATCAGTTTCAGAAGGGAATTATCATTTCGTGCAAATCTTTGCCCTGTTATATGAAATGGTAAAAGCTAAATATGATGTATCATACATATTAACTTACAGACTCAATCAGGATGGATTAGAGCATATGTTTGGCTGCATCCGACAAATGGGCATTTGCTACGATCATCCTTGTCGGTTACATTTAAGAGAAGAATTAAGTCATATCTTCTCGGTAAAGACATTTCTATAATGGGAAGGAATTGCAATAACCTAACCAATGTAGTGATGCCACGATGTGTAAAGAATCATACATTTCTCATGATAAGAGTGAAGATGTGGCAGAAAAGGATTTGGAAAAAGAGCTCTATCTCAGCCATGGTGTTTGCTTCCATGGAGGAAAAAGATTTTATCACAGAAGACGACAATACATACGATTTGGAATTTGAAGAACGGACAAGTACTTTGTCACATGTTGCAGACAGAGAGGGTCTTCGGTATGTTGGCGGATACATGGCCTCAAAATTTCCTAGGTATCAATTTCTAGGCTGCAAGTTGAGAATAAAAGTGGCACTTGGGTTAGCGTTATTGAGAGACAGCAAAATAAGTTAACATTGCCAAGTAAGGAATTTTATGAAAAGCTGAAAATAATGGAAAAACTGTTCAATATTCATCATGGATATGATACTCTTAGGCCAGGAAAGGTAATGTGCAAGCATTATCACTCATTATTGAAAAACATGTAATGCTCCCTATGGATATAATAACATTTTTCGTAAGATGTCGCATGTTTTTAGAATGAGAGTGTTGAATAATAAAATTGTATCTAATAGATCAAAATGTAACAAAATACTCAAGCTTTCAAAATAATGGATTTGTACTTTTGTAAATAAATATCTCCATATCATGGATTAGTATTGATTTTTCTTTGCCTTATGAATTACTGAATAATATGTCAAATACTCTCCATACCCATATGCTTAAAAACAATTAAACACATATATGAGTGTCTGTGCATATATGTTCATTCTTTCATTACATAAAAAAAAAAAAAGACGGGTACAAAGAAAACACCAACAAAAAACAAGTTCATTTCCGGGTCGCCTATATTCCGATCGTCTGACTGACCCACTCGACTTGGGTTTGACCGTTTGGACACCAGCAGAGGGATTAGCTACCCCAAACTTACCCCCACCTTAGAAGTAAGCGTACCTCTCTACTCTCTTTACCTTGGGGAATACGACAGTCCCCACCACACTGTGCATAGATAAACCTAAGTCAGTTGCTGGAAAGTATATGATTTATAGCTCATCAAGTTATGGAAGTCTTTTATCTCTCTCTCTCTCTCTCTCTCTCTCTCTCTCTCTCTCTCAGGAGGAATTAATAATGAGCTGGTTATGCTCTGAATGTTCGATTTTACATCTTATATTTGATCCTAGCATTAGTTTGTTTATCCTTGTGAGAGACAAGATTTATGTCGATTGTAGCGCTTTTGTCTGTGACTCCAAGGCGACGGTGTCATCGTTATACAAGGGCATAACGGAGTTTCATCAAGGCTGGTTCTCTCTCTCTCTCTCTCTCTCTCTCTCTCTCTCTCTCTCTCTCTCTCTCTCTCTCTCTTCTTCTTCTTCTTCTTCTTCTTCTGTTGGTGTAGCTGTGATCTTGTTTTAATTTAGTGAGAGATAACGCGAAATATAATTTATTTATATTAGCTTTGATGAATGGGCACTGCTTGCAGTGTGTGTGTACGTGTGTCTCCCAGTGCATGTGTTATTTTGACGTCCCGATATTAATCTGGCGTCCCACGGCACTCCTGTTGAGAAAGATGGTACTGTGTGAGCCTACGTATGTTTACATAGCTGTCTGGTTGAGTGCTCATGCTCTCGCGTGAGGGTAAGTGTTCGCATATGTTTACGTGTGTACTTGCGTGTTCAATATGACTCCGAAAAACATAAGCATGTGTGTTTATGAGAGGCCTGTGCACACGTGGGAGAGATCTGAGGCTTGTGAAGGAGCCTGTGTTTGTAGTTTAACGAACAGAGGTTTTTGGGGGCGTGCTTCTTTGAGTTTGCCGCTGTTTGTACTATATTAGGCTGTGAATCGTTTTGTTTATGGGGTTTGATTTGGTTTATCTTTCCGTTTTCCTTCTTGTTTACTTCGAGAGTATTTTTCTATGATTTTGAGTTGACAATAACAACAACAACGAGATAGTGTTAGGTGGATGGGTTTAGGCGTCTTCCCAAAGAAAGTAAGGCGTTTCTCTGAAAACAAATCGTTAGGGTCCGATGGAGAGACCTTTTGAAAGGATGTTTTGTTTGAATCTTTTAAGGTAAACATGTCTGGGAGTGTATACTTATTTAAGGTAAACATGTATATATATATATATATATATATATATATATATATATATATATATATATATATATAATATATATATATATATATATATATATATATATATATGTGTATATATATATATATTATGTTTATATATATATTTATATATATATATATATATATATATATATATATATATATATATATATATATATATATATATTATTACGTTTGTATGTATATACCTATTTACATTGTGTTTGTGGGTATTGCAATATAAAGGAAGATAAGCCGTAGATGTTTAACTTTATTCCGAGAGTCATTTTCTGGGTCCTGCCAATTCACTTTAAATTTTCCCTTCTACAAGCAGGGCCGATGGATTTAGTCGTCTCTTATGAAGCCGAGCTTTCCATCTTATGTTAATTCTCAGCTGCTCCCAAGTTTAATCAGAGAGAATGATTTTATCTTTACGTTGGTGAGTGTTTGACTTCAAGCATGTATTTTGAAACTTATTTGTTGTTGTATAATTCCTATGTCTTATGTTTTTGCCTCTTACTTGTTATGATATGGTTGCGTGCGCTGTGTATGTTTTTTTTTTTTTGCCTTGTTTTTAATTTTTACAATTTACTCTATATAGAGGCTCATTATTGCTTACCATCGACGCTTTTTCGGGAAAAGTAGCTTTTAGTTTTTGTTCCTAGGCTCAATAATGAGCGTGACATGGCAAACAAATTCAATTCTTCTATTATTATTAATGATAATATTATCGTACATTGCAGTTTATATTGTGGGCAAATTCATTTTGCATGATTCCGTTCAAACGTCCATCATTAACTCTTGTTACCAGCTAAGTTTTCTCTTTTCTCCGAATGTGAGATGATTTTACCCTCGAACGAATTTGATTCGACATCAGCCTTTAACAAAATGGCGGCTTCTCAACACCGTTATTGAGATCCAACCAACAGCCAGAGGTTTCGAATCCGTGTCCCCACATCCCATAGGTCTGCG
>NC_089743.1:13573697-13586197 GCF_040412425.1 Macrobrachium rosenbergii | reverse complement strand
AAGAGTTCATGGAAAGGCTTTCTAATTGCATGCATTTATTCAAGAGCCGACGTTTCACATCGCTTGATGCATTTTCAGGGCTGAAAAAGCGGTAAAATACAATAAATACTTTTATATATAATGTGAAAGGTATATACAAAATTTATTTCTCACCTTTTTCATATCTTAGGCAGAACAGAAAGAAAAAAAAAAAAGGGGGGGGAAGACAAATAACAGCAAAGGGGCACAGAACACCTACCCATATTGGTAGTGAGGCTAGACTGGCGTAAAGGACAACATAAATGAAAAAGGCACACGGGGTTAAAAAAATAAATAAATAAAAATAAAAGCATTAAGCAATAAACAGCTGGGTTGACGATGATTGGTTGTTGAGTGTTGGAATGTTCAGTTTGATCATTATGGATTCCAAAGTGGTTGGTTCCTCGTCACTTCGCACCTTTCCCACAGTTTTAAAGTCATTGGCGTCTATCTGAGTTTTACAAGTTTTGGTATGATTCTTTATGTTAGATTGAAACGGGCTCGATAATTTGCTTCCAGTTCTGTAGCTAGCTCCCTGATGAGAGCAAATTCGAACTTTTAGTAGTCTTCTATTGCATCCAATATATGTGCCCAGACTACATCTGGGACAGGTATACTTATAGATCACATTAAATGCAAACAGAGGACCCACTCTATCCTTAGAGTGGAATAAGGATCCAATGGTTCGTGGGTTCTTCGGGATTAGCTTTAGATTCAATGTTGGTAATTCCTTATTAAATAGGCTAATACATTTTCTCCTGAATTTATTATCATGTAGGAAGGGGAATTTTGCATATAGACATAATTTGGGGACCGTATGAACTGTAGGCAGATCATTCACCTTAAGATCGAGCAACTTATTGAGGGATCTATGGACTATAATAAGTAGGAAACAGTTATTCTTAAAATAGTTGGTTAGGACTTCGTTGGACGGGTGGGTACCGTTCTCAGCTTGCACTCTGCTGGCCCCGCGTTCGATTCTCCGGCTGGCCAATGAAGAATTAGAGGAATTTATTCCTGGTGATAGAAATTCATTTCTCGCTATAATGTGGTTCGGATTCCACAATGAGCCGTAGGTATCCAATTGGTTCTTAGCCACGTAAAATAAATCTAATCCTTCGGGCCAGCCCTAGGAGAGCTGTTAATCAGCTCAGTGGTCTGGTTGAACTAAGGTATACTTAACTTAGGAACGTGATCTCGTCATGAAAGGCGGCCCGACTAGAGTCAAGCGTAAGAGATACGGAATTCATCTTGAAATTGTAGAAACAGGAGCTGTAAAAATTGGTACCTAGACCAGTGAAAGTGCTTTTTTCCAAAAATGCCGGTATGGAAGCCTATTCTCATCCCTTGTAATTCGGAGGTCCAGGAAAGCAAACGAGTTGTGGGACTCTTTTCCTAGAGTGAATTTGATGTTAGGGTGTTGGGAATTTAAGTATTCTAAAAATATCAGTATGATAGTCACGTCAGAAGAGAACGAAGGTATCGTCAATGTAGCGTGTATAAAATAAAGAGCGAAAACTAAGGGGGCAGTTATCAAATATTTGCTCCTCCAGGGAGTTCATAAAGATATTGGCGAAGGTCGGGCGCAGCGGATTACCCATCCCCATCCCATTGACCTGTCTGTAAAGAGTACCATTAAAAACGAAGGCTGTGTCCAACATGGCCAGCTCGAAAAGTTGCTTAAAACAGGTTTTACTAAAATTATTAAAAAGGAAACCATCGAAGGGAAATAATATGTTTAGGATAATATCTACGGTCTCTCCCACAGGAACGTTTGTGAACAAGGATTCAACATCGAAGCTCGCCATGACCAAATTAGAATCCTGCTTAATAATTTCATCTTTAAAAGTCTCTGAGTTTTTTAGTGTATAGGAGTTATTTGTCAGTGGTTCAAGTAACGGGACAAGAAATTTAGCGAGTCCGTAGTTTGGGGTCATTAGTGGAGGAAAGAGTGGGTCTTAAGGGGATCCCTTCTTTATTATTTTAGGCGATCCTGTAACAAAAAGATTTTGGTATGTATTTTCATCTATTACCCTTAGTGTTTAAGTGTCCTTAGAAATCGGTTGATTTTATCCTCGGGTTTAATTATATTATAAAGGTCAGGGGTACCAATTTTGTCAAATTTGGATGGGATATTCATATTGTCAACATAGTTTTGTTTGTCAAGGATAACTGTACCTCTACCTTTATCCGGGCGTGTAGTTCTTCGTTGGACTGGTCAGTACCGTTCTCGGCTAGCACTCTGCAGGGCCCGCATTCTCATCTCCGGCCGGCCAATGAAGAATTAGGGTAATTTATTTCTGGTGATTGGAATTAATTTCTCGGTATAATGTGGTTGGGATTCCACAATAACGGTAGGTCCCGTTGCCAGGGAGAGCTGTTAATCAGCTCAGTGATCTGGTTACACTAAGGTATACTTAACTTATCCGGGCGTGTGATAATCAAGTCTTCTTCTCTAGCTAGATTTCTAAGGATGTCGGAATCGTTCTTTGTGAGGAAGGGTGTCCATCTCGTCTTAAGATTATTAAAGGTATTGTGAGCTAGAGCTGAGAGTTGGGATCTTAAAAATTCTGCATTTTTACAAAAGGGGAGTTTCATTATTCTCTGGAATAGTAATTCTAAAGGTAAAAAGAATTGCTGATAATTTGGTTTAGAACTGGGTAGGCAGAAGTCCTGTCCTAAAGATAATAAAAACTCTTCTCTTTGGGATGATACGCGCTTCGAACAGTTTATTTAACAAGTCTATCCCCACCTTCATACGAACCACCGAAGAGAGGCACTTTAGGAAACTGAACAATTTAGGAATCACAGTTCCCTCCTTCAGTAATAACATCAATTCCGTGTTCAACTTTTCGAAGCCCTTATTATCCAAATGAGATGCACCAGCAGACTGCTAAAAGTTCGAATTTGCTCTCATCATGGAGGTAGCTACAGAACTGGAGGCAAATTATCGATCCCGGATCAGTCTAACAAAAGGAATCATACTAAAATTTGTAAAACCCATATAGACGCTAACGACTTTAAAACTGTGGGAAAGGTGCGAAGTGGCGAGGAACTAACCACTTTGGAATCCATATTGATCAATTGACCATTCCAAATACATAATGATCAACTGACCATTCCAAATCCATAATGATCAACTGACCATTCCAAATACATAATGATCAGCTGACCATTCCAAATCCATAATGATCAACTGACCATTCCAAATCCATAATGATCAACTGACCATTCCAAATCCATAATGATCAACTGACCATTCCAAATCCATGATGATCAACTGACCATTCCAAATCCATAATGATCAACTGACCATTCCAAATCCATAATGATCAATTGACCATTCCAAATCCATAATGATCAACTGACCATTCCAAATCCATAATGATCAACTGACCATTCCAAATCCATAATGATCAACTGACCATTCCAAATCCATAATGATCAACTGACCATTCCAAATCCATAATGATCAACTGACCATTCCAATTCCATAATGATCAACTGACCATTCCAATTCCATAATGATCAACTGATCATTCCAACACTCAGCAACCAATTTTATTTATTTATTTTTGTTTTTAACCCCGTGTGTCTTTTTCATTTATGTTGTCCTTTACGCCAGTCTAGCCTTCACTACCGATATGGGTAGGTGCTCTGTGACCCTTTGCTGTTATTTGTCTTCCCCTTTTTGTTCTTTTCTTTGCCCTGTTCTGCTTAAGATATAAATAAGGTGAGAAATAAATTTTGTACATACCTTTCACATTATATATAAAAGTATTTATTGTTTTAACCGTTTTTTCAGCCTTGAAAATACATCAAGCGATGTGAAACGTCGGCTCTTGAATAAATGTATGGAATTAGAACGACTTTCCATGAACTCATGATCATATATATATATATATATATATATATATATATATATATATATATATATATATATATATATATATAAATATATTTATTATTTTAATATATTTTTTCAGCATTGTATATAAATGTATTTATTATTTTAACGTCGTTTTTTCAGCCTTGAAAATGTATCAACGATTTGAAACGTCTTGGTCCCTGAATGAATGTATGCAATTAGAATATATTTCCATGAACTCTTGGTATATATGTATAATATATATATATATATATATATATATATATATATATATATATATATATATATATATATATATATATATATATAATCTACTGGTCGCATTAGAATGGAAAACTCTCTAAAGAGATCCTAGCCGTAATAAACGTCTTAGCAATTATAATTTTCCTAATGATTTCTTCACGGTTGTTATTGTCCAGATTGATATTACTGTCCATTTTAGCCCTCCTAACATACCAAATCTAAACCAACCAGTTCTCTGGAGCCACACCCCTCTTAGGCGAGGTCGTCGTTCGGGTAACCATATAGGTTCTTTCCTCAAGTGCTCTCTCTCTCTCTCTCTCTCTCTCTCTCTCTCTCTCTCTCTCTCTCTCTCGACCGACCTGGTTTTCTTATGCATCGTTTTTTTAAACATTCCATTGTTGATACCTTTTCTGACTTCGAATCGTTTGCTCTCTGTAACCTTTGCATTTGCGAGTCAGCAAGAAAGGTTATTGTGAATACAGGTAATATATTAAAAGTGGTTTAAATTATTTTCGGAAACTCTCACCTTATGATGATATTAACTAGGCGGGAGCAGTAAATATTACCTCATAAATTAGGAATGATAGAATATTAACTCAGGGTTAGTCCTCTTGTATTTAAAAAGTCCAGATTTTTAGTACCCTGTATTCGCGTTTTGTGGTCTGTGTCGATGTTTGAAGAAAAAGTTAAGTATATCTTAGTTTAACCAGACCACTGAGTTGATTAACAGCTCTCCTAGTGCTGGCCCGAAGCATTAGATTTATTTTACGTGGCTAAGAACCAACTGGTTACCTAGCAACAGGACCTACAGCTTATTGTGGAATCCGAGCCACATAGTGACAAGAAATTAATTTCTATCACCAGAACTGAATTCCTCTAATTCTTCATTGGCCGGTCGGAGGCCAACAGCGTGCTAGCCGAGAGCTCTACCCAACCATCCAATGAAGAACTCGATGTTTGATGTCTGAAGAAAATCAGCCATCGTCTATGGAGAGATGTCCGATAATCTTCCTGGCTACGAACGCTCCTGAACAATACGGATTTGACTGATTTGACCGAATTGATTCTTTTGTCTAAAGAGTGAAATACCGAACTTTCATTCGTGAATGTTGCTATCACTGTTTCACGGGTCGTATGACTCACCTCCTTTTAATAGATAGAAATGTCTTACAGTGTAGCTAAGAGGAAAAATTATTATAACATTATTTTTCTTATCGAGGAATCAAGCTCAGTAGATAAGTATCTGTCTTGGTTCTCGTAACTCATAGGAAGACGGAAACTGCAAGATCCTACTAAAAATAATGGTAACAAACGGCTGCATATTATAGATAATGTAAAGTTACGAGATGCTTATGATGCTGCAAGTCTCTCTGGAAAGCTGTTCAACTGATTTGATAAATATAATGCATAAGTGTAAACACACACACAGATTTATTTATATATATATATATATATATATATATATATATATATATATATATATATATACATACATACATACATACATACATACATACATACATACATACATACATACATACACATACATACATACATACATACATACATACGCACATACAGTATATATAGATGTAATATATATGTATGGTAACTTATACTACGAGGTTACTAAAAAATGCATACTCTACGAGAGAGAGAGAGAGAGAGAGAGAGAGAGAGAGAGAGAGAGAGAGAGAGAGAGAGAGAGGGGGGGGTTACCTCGTAAAGACCTTAAGGCGAACCAGGAGCATTAGTCTCGTTTAAATATTGCACTGAAAACAGTAATAATCCATTTGAAGAATAAAAAGCAGGGGTAACTTTGTCTAAGCTAATTATACTTACCGTTTTACAAAAGTGCACCAGTTACAGGATTTACATATTAATAAAATCTTGTTTTTCACTTAGCTGAGTAAGTTAAATTCCTTTCAGATTACGCTGAAGACGAAACACCATTGTTAGGAGTTACATTTGTGTGTGAAAGAATGTATGTCTGTCTAATTTTGCAAAGGGCATCGTGACAGTAGAAATACAACCCAAATATTGGTTACATAATGATGAAATTTGCTTTTAATATGCAGTATTCAGAGAACTTCGCGAAGCAGAAAATATACACCAGCCTCTTCAAAGAGAGTGATGTATGTCACATAATGTGGTATACAATATTTCACAGGTTTTCTGTCGCATTGGAAGTTCTAATGAATAACTTAAGACTTGTGTTTGGTAAAGGACCAGAACCTTCTTCACTTGGACGTCAGCCTGCGAAAAATCAGTTAAAGTACATTTATTCTCAGTAAACCATTGAATTGTACAAATGTACGTGCTCACACAGTATTATAGCAGGTTAAGGACTAGTTCCTTGTTGTATGGGTCGATATCGTACTCGGCTAGCACTCTCCTTGGCCCGCGTTCGATTCTCCGGCCGGCCAGTGAAGAATTAGAGGAATTGATTTCTGGTGATAGAAATTAATTTCTCGGTATAATGTGGTTCGGATTCCACAATAAGCTGTAGGTCCCGTTGCTAGGTAACCAATTGGTTCTTAGCCACGTAAAATAAGTCTAATCCTTCGGGCCAACCCTTTCGAGGAGAGCTGTTAATCAGCTCCTCAGTGGTCTGGTTAAACTAAGATATACTTACTCGTAATTTTACCCGAAGGACTAAAAAATTTACTTGAAAATAGTCACAGTCAAAAAACCTCTTTCCTCGCTGCTTTCTTGCAAAGCCCACAAGGTCAAAACAATAGTCAAAAACCTCTTCCTTCGCTGCTTTCTTGCAAAGCCCACAAGGTCAAAACAATAGTCAAAAACTTCTTCCCTCCCTGCTTTCTTGCAAAGCCCACAAGGTCAAAACAATAGTCAAAAACCTCTTCCCTCCCTGCTTTCTTGCAAACCCCACAAGGTCAAAACAATAGTCAAAAACTTCTTCCCTCCCTGCTTTCTTGCAAAGCCCACAAGGTCAAAACAATAGTCAAAAACCTCTTCCCTCGCTGCTTTCTTGCAAAGCCCACAAGGTCAAAACAATAGTCAAAAACCTCTTTCCTCGCTGCTTTCTTGCAAAGCCCACAAGGTCAAAACAATAGTAAAAAATCTCTTCCCTCGCTGCTTTCTTGCAAAGCCCACAAGGTCAAAACAATAGTCAAAAACTTCTTCCCTCGCTGCTTTCTTGCAAAGCCCACAAGGTCAAAACAATAGTCAAAAACCTCTTCCCTCGCTGCTTTCTTGCAAACCCCACAAGGTCAAAACAATAGTCAAAAACTTCTTCCCTCGCTGCTTTCTTGCAAAGCCCACAAGGTCAAAACAATAGTCAAAAACCTCTTCCCTCGCTGCTTTCTTGCAAAGCCCACAAGGTCAAAACAATAGTCAAAAACTTCTTCCCTCGCTGCTTTCTTGCAAAGCCTACAAGGTCAAAACAATAGTCAAAAACCTCTTCCCTCGTTGCTTTCTTGCAAAGCCTACAAGGTCAAAACAATAGTCAAAAACCTCTTCCCTCGCTGCTTTCTTGCAAAGCCCACAAGGTCAAAACAATAGTCAAAAACTTCTTCCCTCGCTGCTTTCTTGCAAAGCCCACAAGGTCAAAACAATAGTCAAAAACTTCTTCCCTCGCTGCTTTCTTGAAAAACCCACAAGGTCAAAACAACCAATCATCGGTTAGGAGCAGTGCACACAATAGCGTGGTTCTCTCGGCCTCATCAACAATCATTCCCGTCGCCGTTTTACTTCGCTCTTAAGAGAAAATACAGAAAGTTAAAGGAAAGTTTGGCCGTTTTTAACAATTTCTTCGGGAAGGTGGATTTATAACCCTGGGAGATCATTAAGGAACTCGAAATGGGCGAACCAATCTTCACAAAAGCATCCTAGTAGATTCTTTTAACGCCTTAACACCAATTGTCCCTTCGGGGATTTCATTGACCGGGTCGAAAAAGCGCCAATGTTTCGTTAAGGAGAGACGAAAGAACCGAAGAAGGGGGAATAAGTTGGCATCCCTTTATCTTACGCTCATTATCTCAGTGTTATGTTCGGCTGTAAGAAGGAATTCCTCGAAAGTTGTGCAGAAGAGTTTTGAAATAAATGCTTTCGTTTGCACCTTCCCTCCCTTCCTCCCTCCAGTATTCTAACACACTCTCCCTTGTGAAGGGAAGAATATTACTTGGAATCACTTTAGCAACTTTCGCAAGATTTGTTTTATATGAATGAATATTAAGGAGAATTATTGCCTTAATGGCTGTGGCTTTTTCCCTTAGAAAGATTAATCGGTCGTGCGACGGCTTTTCTGCTACAGGTTTTTTTTTTCATAAAATATAAAAAGAGTTGTATTTTATTACCTTATTTATTATAAATGTATTTTAGAGGAGGAAAAGGCTCATAGTCACTTATTGGAAATGTGAGCAGGAACCGGAGCAGAATTTTTTTCTTTCTTCGAATTTTCAAATGCTTAGAAATTCTAGTTTTTTTTTTTTGTCTATTTCTTTTGTTTTTACCCTTTGTTTCTCATGTTTTCTCTAATCATTGTTGTTATGTAGTTAATAGTAGAGTTCCATTTACCCTTGAAGATCTGTTGCATATATTTTGGTCCATTTTTACTAAAGGAAGTCTGTTATATTTTCATAGCTTCATCCTTAATAGTCTTCCGTAAGGCGATTTTATTATTAAACTGTTGCACAAAACTTTGGAAACATTTTAGGAATTGAATTCATGAGCTTGAAAATCGGTATGCGTGCAAAATGTTACTGTAAATTACGAGATGGTAAAGGATGGATCTTGATGTTTTGGCAAGACTTTGGTATGGTTAGTGGGGTATGATACATCATTTATTAGCCACTCTTGTATTGTACATGCTACGGCCATATTTGCAGTTACATCCGATCTCATAGCTACTTTTTCGCAAACTAAATATCTTATACTTTTGATCTTTGTGTAACCACTGGATACTTCTAGACAAAAAGCTAAAGATGGTGTGTGTCTTTCTTCACACCAGTGGATAAGTGTTATGGACCATCGGTGGAAGATTTAATGCTTGATTTTTTTTTTTTTTTTTTACAATGACCAGGGTGTCAACGCTTTCTTAGTATTAAAGAGCCAGTAATGCTACGCTGTAGCGCAAAATCGGGTTATCTTAGTTGATTCTCTTTTGATTATTTCAGTTCCTCTTGGACGGGTGGGTACCGCTCTCAGCTAGCACTCTGCTGGCCCTGCATTCGTTTCTCCGACCGGCCAATGAAGAATTAGAGGAATTTATATCTGGTGATAGAAATTGATTTCTCGCTATAATGTGGTTCGGATTCCACAATAAGCCGTAGGTCCCGTTGCTAGGTAACCAATTGGCTCTTAGCCACGTAAAATAAATCTAATCCTTCGGGCCAGCCCTAGGAGAGCTATTAATCAGCTCAGTGGTCTGGTTAAACTAAGATATACTTAATTTTTTTTTTATTATTCTTCAAGTTCTGTTGGAAATTGGCATTACATTAGATGTACAAGTCATAACTCTTGTTTCTTTTAAGACTTTTATGTTTTTATCATTCTGTCTTGGCTGTGTTTTCTGGTATTTCACACATGGTCATTATATTCTGTGGAGGAATGAGTGGAAAGTTAATTGACCGTGAACATAATACAAAATTAGGGAAAGCACGTTTTTATCTTAGGTTTACTTCCTCACACTTAATTTTATATGCAAATGTTTTCGCATTGTCCAACCTGGTGCTGTGGTGATTTTTATTTTTTTATTTATTCATTTTTTTTTCCACGATGGTAAGCATTCTCAGTAGGACGCATGTCATTCGACTTCTTGCGTTTCAGGTCAGGCTAACACAAAATTCCAGATATTTTGGTCTCTGCTTTCTCCTGCACTGAGCACCACCGGCATTAGCTCAATTTTTACTAAACAGTTTCTAAGTATCGAAACTATTGTAAGTATTTATCTTCTCTGACAGATGCCATGAACAAATAATGTTGTTATTACAAAGTTTCCGTCGTCAGTGAATTTATGAAGCTTTGGTAAAAGGCAGGTAGTTTAAACAAGACTGCTGCAGTGACATAGAAAACGGTGAAGGTAAAAGAAAACGGGAGTCAGATGATTATCACCTGCCCAAGAAAGCACTTTTATCTGCTTCAACTCTAATTTTCTGTTCTTATCATGCGTTGCATTGAATTCGTTGCAAAGGTAGGGACACCATCGAGGAAGAAATATATATATATATATATATATATATATATATATATATATATACATATACATGTGTGTGTTTGTGTGTATATGTGTAGACTTGTTAATAAGTTGTGAAAATGTTGTTGGGTGATTTGCAATAGATTTTTATTGATTATTTATTTCTTATGTGCCTACAATGTCAAATGTGTCCTCCCTTGCACTGAAAAAATATTTTTGACCTGGAATATATATACATATATATATATATATATATATATATATATATATATATATATATATATATATATGTATGTATATATATATATATATATATATATATATATATATACACAGTATATCTGATATTGTGCTGAGACATTCGGAAGTTAATAATTTATAAACTTAATTTTGTGTTAGTGATAATTTTAAAATACATTTTCATTGATTCAAAATAGTCCATTTTGTAATTAAAAGTTCAAATTTCTGTCCACATTCATATGATTATATCAATAAATGTATATACAAAATATATACATTTATATGTATATATAATATATACATATAAATATATGTATATATATATATATATATATATATATATATATATATATATATATATATATATATATATATATATATATATATATATATATATATATATATACATACACACAAACACCAACGCCATCACAACCAACCCAACAGAAACCAAAACAGCAACCTCCTTAGCAAAGGCGCCTGGAAAAATAAATAATTTCAATGAGATCTGACTTGAGTAAACTGAAAGAGGTGGCAGAAAAGAGGCTAAGAAGCAATAAAACAAGAGAGGAACTGAATGAGAAATACAAACTACAGGAGAAGGGACTAAACAACACAATAGAAGATATAAAATAGAGGCTTAATTTTAGCCAAAGCACATGCATTGAACAGGAATAAATTTTAAAATACAAACTTTCGCAACCAACCAGAAAAGTCTATACAGCCAACTAAGAGGGGGAAGAACATGAAGCCGGACCAAGTAAGAGACTCTGGGAAAACATTTGAAATCAAGGCAGAAGAAATGGGGAGAATAAAACAAAGATTCACTGCGATCACAACAGACACAATCAGACACCAACTAGAGAAAATGCCCAACTGGAAAGCCCCAGGTCCCGATGAAGTGCATGAATACTGGCTCAAAAACTTCAAGGACCTACAACCACAAATAGCAGAACAACTCCAGCATTGTATCATAAACCACCATGCGCCCAAATGGATGACCACAGGGAGAACATCCTTAGTACAGAAGACAAGAACAAGGGAATATAGCAAGTAACTACAGGCCTATCACCTGCCTACCAATAATGTGGAAGTTACTAACAGGTAACAACCTAAGCATGTCATGGATTGACTACAAGAAAGCCTTCGACATGATACCGCACACGTGGCTAATAGAATGCCTGAAAACACCATCAGCTTCCTTAAAAATACAATGTGCAACTGGAATACAGTATTTCCAAGCTCTGGGATAAGACTAGCAGAGGTTAACATTAGGAGAGGGATCTTTCAAGGCAACTCACTGTCGCCACTACTCTTCGTAGTAGCCATGATTCCCATGGCAAAAGTACTGCAGAAGAAGGATGCTGGATACCAACTCAAGAAAAGAGGCAACAGAATTAACCATCTGATGTTCATGGAAGACATCAAGCTGTATGGTAAGAGCATCAAGGAAACAGATACCCTAATCCAGACTGTAAGGATTGTATCTGGGGACATCAGGATGGAGTTTGGAATAGAAAAATGCGCCTTGGTCAACTTACAAAAAGGCAGAGTAACAAGGGCTGAAGGGATAAAGCTACCAGACGGGAATAGCATCAAACACATAGATGAGACAAGATACAGATACCTGGGAATAATGGAATGAGAGGATATAAAACACCAAGAGATGAAGGACAGATCAGGAAAGAATATATGCAGAGGCAAGTCAAAACTCAACGCCAGAAACATGAGAAAGCCAAAACATGGGCAGTACCAGTAATCAGATAAAGCTCAGGAGTAGTGGGTGGACAAAGGCTGAACTCCACAGCATAGACCAGAAAACTAGAAAACAAATGACAATACACCTAAGACAGGACAGACTATACATAACAGAAAGGGACTATACATAACACGAAAGGAAGGGGGAGAACAACATAGAGGACTGCGTCAACATCGAGAGCAGAGCACTGGGGC
>NC_089743.1:13551197-13568697 GCF_040412425.1 Macrobrachium rosenbergii | reverse complement strand
ACCGAGAGGATGTGATTTCATCGTTGTTTTTTCTGCCTGACTTGTTTCTGTCAAGTTTGCTGTGAAAATGCTGGAGTATTGTAATGAAATATATTTCTTTGGTTCGAGAACTCTGATTTATTGCCGTAGGCACCAAGAATACCTTCAAGATTACTGACAGATTCTCGGGAATTTTTTTCTTACATTATTATTATTATTATTATTATTATTATTATTATTATTATTATTATTATTATTATTATTATTATTATTATTATTATTATTATTATTATTATTATTCCATGTTCCTGTTTTCATGACACCTAATAATGAGGTACCTTAGGGGATTGCTGATTATTCTCCCCTATTATTTTTCCCTTTAAATAAAAAAATTATCAGTTGTTTTCCTTAATATTTCGGAAACTACTGTAGTAATAGGCCTCTGGTTTTCAGAATTCGACACTATGTGTGACAGGTATTTTTGTGGGCATTTTAATCTACTGCTAAAGGTTAAAGGTCACTTGAATGGTCAACATCTTCTATTTTAGGATCTTGATAAATTTCCCCCCCCCCCATTTTTAACGTTAACTTGTTAATTAATTTTGCAGGTCATTTTAAGGAACAAAATATTATGTCTCAAAGCTTGTGAAACATAGTGCATAGGTATTTTAGGGTTGGTAACTTTTCCTAAAAAAAAGTTTACTTGCCTTACTTGTCAAGATCACATTTCACCTCGACCTGTTTTTCAAGTTTACATGTTAACTTATGGGGCATTCAGCACTTAATTTGGTACTAATCCTGATGAAACTCTTTGTGTAAATATCTTGGGGTTTCAAAGTCATTGATTAATATGAAAGTTAGACTTTTATTTTTCTCTGATTTTGATAAAACTTGTTAGATAGGTACATTTGTGGTTGGTGTAATTTTACCCCACAAAACCTTGATATGTTTTTCAAGTTCACATGTCAATTTAAAGGCCGACATTTGATTTTTCTCTGATTTTGATAAAACTTGTTAGATATAGGTGTCCCCACAAAACATCTTTTTTTTCACATGTCAATTGGACATTTGATTTTTCTCTGATTTTGATAAAACTTGTTAGATAGGTACCCCACAAAACCTTGATATGTTTTTTCAAGTTCACATGTCAATTTAAAGGCCGACATTTGATTTTTCTCTGATTTTGATGATAGCCTGGAGGCAAGTACTTTGGTGGTTGGTAATTATCTTTTCCTGCATTATTTTTTACAATGACCTGTTCTTCCATGTAGACTCAGGAACTATGACAGTCTGCAGGTACTTTGTCTGGATGCATAAAAATTCCTCCAGAGTGGTATGCATTTTTTTATACGTATTGTTTCCAAGACCCTGGCATTCTCAGTCAGCTGCATTACTTCATTATTATTAATTCACAAGTGGATAAATATGATAATCTAACACTTCAAACAGTTTTTGTTGATTCATATGATGCAGTATTTAAATATTTGTTTAAATCCATCCTGTTAAGGCAGTGTCAAACAAACAAAAGCAATTGAAATGTAATTGTTATTAGTATTGATGAAGAATTCTTGTTAACATCAACAACAGAGGATGACTTGTAAATGTAGCTTTATGCCGAAGAATACTACTGAGTATCTGGTACTACGGCTACAACTACCATGGCTCCATCGAGTAATGGTGAGCATGCCCTTAACATTATCTGCTTGTTACATTCTGGACATCGGAATGATGGACGCTAATAAAAGATTGACTCCGAATGATTAAAGCTAATAAAAGGTTTTACATATCTGATCTGGTGTTTAAAATTTAAGAATATTTTGGACAGGCAAAATAAACCAGACATTTGAAGGGGCAGATTTGGCTTCCCAATCCAATTTATTAGGCATTTGTGAAAACAAAACAGAAAATGGTGGATGGGAGCCAAAAGTAAAAATACTTCTGGGAGACTGGGATAGAGGAGTGAAATAATGTGGATACAAGCAGGACCTAGATGATCGTTGACAGAATGGTTGAGGGGAAAGAATGTTGCTCTCACTGCACCAGTACCGTCTTGGTTGCTTAGTTTAATCCAAGCAGGCCATTTGCCAGGTGTGGTAAAGCCTTAAAGGAATTGAGAGGAGTGTATCAACTCACCGAGGCGAATAGCGCTATGTCGTGCTATGTTAAATACCTCAGAGATATTAATATAAGCACAGTGGCAAACTTTCACATAAGCGGAGTATCTAACGTTAATAAATAAGGAAACGCAGTCCCGCAATAAGAAAAGTTATATTTGAAGGGCTATAAAAAGTTCGAGTCAAGGATCATTGACATTGAGCATTAAATATAAGCGGATAGTTACTGTAAAAGTAATTGGTTTAACCTGGAAATATAATAAAGAAATGTGGTAAATGCACAAAGCATCAGATACCATTTATGTTATTCAGGAAATATTAGAAGAAAATGAGCAAAAATGATTTAATCTGGATACAAACACAGCAAAGTAGTATAACTAGACTCTGCAGTCGCTAAAATGACAGCTAGCTGGCTGGATATTGAAAGATAAAGAGAAGCTTTATAACTAAGAGAACATGCTTAGACCAATTTGGAGAAGTAAAGGAGTAAATTGTTACAAATATTTTGTGAAAGACCAATATTCTTCTGATTGCAATTCAAGTTCAAGTTATTAGATGGCCTATGAGTACAGGAACAATTTCGGACTGGTGTGTGTGCCAACTAGACAGTACAATGTAGAAGCAGGGGTGCGCAATATAAGGATATACTAGAAGTGAAAATAATAGCAGCAGATGTGCCGTATGCGTCAGTCACTGGGTCAGTGGTCTCAGCAGCATGGTTTTAAGAAGATAGTGGAGTATTTATTAATAATTTGGTCCATGAGTTTAATAACAGCAGTCAAAATTTGGAATCAGTATTACGTAAAGTAATATATTTTCTGGCTTTAACTCTGATAAACGAACGATTGAACGAGAGCGAGAGAGACGGTTGCATTTCGCTATGCTCTTCTCTACAGAATATTACAAGAGAATGTCCTCTAATAAAGGCCAAACGATGTTGCAGACCTTCCAAAGGGTTTGAAACGGTAGGGAAAAATAAAATAGGTTATAGGTCCGACTTTATTTTTAGTTCTTTACATCGTTAACGCAAACGTAAATATTGCAAAGCTACGGTTACACAAACAGGTGAATTTTCCGAAGCATGTCCTCAAGCGCACATTCTGGAGGAGAGAGAGAGAGAGAGAGAGAGAGAGAGAGAGAGAGAGAGAGAGAGAGAGAGAGAGAGATTTATTTTACACCCACTGACAAAATTGTTCCCTCATGCCATAGTACCCAGAAACCTAAGTAGTGCAGTAATTGAACCTTTAATATCACCAAGGCATATTGTTATCAAGTCAATATGTACCTATTACATGTAATAAAGATAGAAATTCGTGTTCATGACGAGTAATAAATGGTTTTGTATGTGAATACACACATATATATATATATATGTATATATATATATATATATATATATATATATATATATATATATATATATATATATATATATATATATATATATATATATATTTATTATACATACATACACGCACACACAGACACATGGGGTGTATATACAATAAAATAAATAATGTCTCCAAAATTTATTAAAGAACTCGTCATTCTATGAGAGATTACGAAATTTACCATAGCATTCCGGCGAGCTATCAAAGATGAACTAACTTGATAATAAGACGATATACTATGTGTAAAGATATATTTACATCTGAGCGGCACGCACACACACATATATACACACATATATATATATATATATATATATATATATATATATATATATATATATATATATATATATATATATATATATATTGCATATATAATATATATTGACATCTATGCAGCGACACGCATGTGTGAAATACACCCACATACATATACACACACACGCACACACATATATGTGTGTGTGTATGTGTGTGTACACTTCGTACGTGCGTGCCGCTGCATAGATGTAAATACATCTTTACACAAAGTATATCTTCTTATCATCAAGTTAAGTTCATCTTTGATAGCTCACCGGAGTTCTATGGTAAATTTCGTAATCTCTCATAGAATGACGAGTTCTTTAATAAATCCTGGAGACATTATTTATTTAATCGTATATACACTTAATTTTTTAATGAAAGCAGACTCCACGGGGGACAGCAAGTTTTTAACTTTTAAGTTTCGCTGCCATTTTATTTTACCTTTTGTACCTGCTGACGGCTGTGTTAACAGATAGCATCGTCGATGTTATGATGCCAGAAAAGCTTATAAGCTCAAATGAATTAAATCAACCATGATGGATACATCTCCGATAATAAACTGCTCTTTTGTGAACTTATTATCGTTAACTATGATTCCGAACTTGGGGAAACCTTTCGGGAACTAAGGAAAAGACTGTTGCCAGGTGAGTTTTATTATTATATTTGGTTGTTGACATTACTGTTTTAGTTATTTTTGTCGTTACAATTGTTGTTGTGTTATGGGTTATCAAAAGTTATAAATTTTCATTATTTTTTATTAAAATAAGGTTACTCTTAATCTTCCTCACTTGAAGATGAGGGCAATGTTGGCTTATACCATGAACAAGAAAATATTCTAAGTCTGTGTTTTCCTAAAAGCAGGCCTTTTTCTCTTTTATTAACACGTATTTTTGACAGATCACGCGCTGCAGATAGGCATCCCTTTTTCAGTGTGTATGGATGCTTAACGATTTTAATTAAAAATTCTTTCCATTCTCTTTTTTCATCGTTTGGGCTCTAAAACAGGACATCTGAAAATACATTGTTAATGACAAAATCAAAATCCCTCTCACTTGTGTACTAAAAGTATCCGCAGTATGTGCGTCTTGCATAAATTGCATAGCTTGAAGGTACATACATCACGCAGCAACATGGAACTGAAGTATCAGCATGCATAATTTTGTATGTAAGGAGCCCCCACCTCTCTCTCTCTCTCTCTCTCTCTCTCTCTCTCTCTCTCTCTCTCTCTCTCTCTCTCTCTCTCTCTCGACCAAGAGAATCCTGTCTAGGGTGCGCAAGTTACTTGCATGCGTACATATTTAAAAGGGTAATTATGAGTTTGGCCATGTAGATGCATGTAAGTGTGTATGTGCAGCCGCATGTGTGTGTGGTCTTTCGGGTAAGGGTCGGTAGCGGCACCCTGCATACTAAATCGCTCGTCTCTTTTCTCCTCTGCTTCTAAACAGCTCCCGGGGATGAAGCTTTTTAAGAGCCTGCAAAGGCGCCCTCATTGAGGTCTCTGGGCAGAGATTCACGCTGCGGGTTTCCGGGAGTACATTGATAAGTTAGTGTCATAAAGAGTTCGGGTATAGGAACGGGTATTCACCTGGCATAAAAGTAGAGGAGGTTATAGGTACGAATTCTTTGTGGGTCTCTGGCAGTAAACCTGTAGGAAATTCTATTTTTGTGTCTTCATGAAGCTTCGTGCTGCAGGCTAATTCCGTTTCTAGTCTGCATATGCAAGGAAGGCTTCGGACTTCGAATCCAGGGTTTTAAAACATTCCTCTTTTGTAACTTGAAGGAGGATTTGAATTGACTTTTCATTTATTGCTGTAATAATTTTGAGAGATTTGTCTGAGAATTGAGATGTTGAATAATCGTTATTTTTAGAGGCGAATAACTTGACGTGTTTTAGAACTGAAAAGCATCTTTGTGAAAAATGAAAGCTTATTTGAAATAAAGTTTAACATATATGCAAAAGAGTGCCAATAAAGCTTTGTGTAGTTTTCTCACCTTAGAATGGGTAGGGTGCACATGATGAGACTCGTGTCTAGATTTATAGTACAATACGAAACCAGTTTCGTTTGTATTTCATTAAAAGGAAAAACAATGGATAGCCCGGATGGAAAAATAATTGTTGATAGTAGTAGCACTTCTAGATCCTTCAGATAATGCTGACCCCTGTTAGTGGGGTCGTGCAAATATACTTCTGCTTGAGTACTCTTCCTTTATTGTCAAGTAAAAAGCTTGACAGTAAAATTGGAAATGTTTCTGTATCTATGATGGGCAGTCGTTTGATTGATCTTTCTCTTATTTTTGTTTTATATTGAACAGTTATTACATGTCTTTTGTATAGTGTATTATTCTACTTAATTTTCCAACTCATTCTTCCAAAATGTAAAAATATTTTTGAAGCAAAATAAATGTAATTGTAGAAGTAGCTATTTTCTAGCTTCTTGCATTGCTCAGGATTGCAAAATATAATTAAAGTAAAAGATTTTCGTAGCTCAAAAAAATAAAAAAATCATAAAAATTCCGTATCGTTGGTCGTTCTTTGACGGATTTTAAGTTTTAGCTTGTTGTGTAATGGAGAGGGAAGGGAAGTTCCCATCCTTTTGTGAATAAGAATTTAATTATTTCAAGCGATATATATCTGAAGAAGTGTCCTTTATTACCTGTATTAGATTACAACCGCTTTGTACTGAAGTGCATTAGGATGATGGATTATACTTCTTGCCATTTAGTTATGTAAAGTCATTTGAGTTTAGCACTCATTATTTCTTTTATTCATTAATTTAGTTTCGTTTTTTTTTATTGCAAAGTTATATGAATTCATTGTATACGTGAGATGTTTTATTCTAATTAAAATCGCGTATCATATTTTTTTTTTTCCTTACAGTGATGGTGACATTTCTAAATGGCGTATCCGATAATTATTGAAGCCTTTGATGTCATGTTTTAAATTTGCTCTTCTAGGTGACAATACTATAATTTTGTGAAGAATCACCGAATTGCAATTTGGATATTTACTTTCCTTTGTTTTTATTTCATTTAATCCATTTCACCTCCTTGAGTATATACAGTGATAATCTGTTTCCTGACGAACGTCGTCTTACAGAGTAAAGAGTAATTTTTCACATATTTCTCCGTTTTCCTTTCTTCCTTGTTTTTAGATATTTTTTGAGTGTGGTAATTAGATTGTTAATGTTGCACTGATGTACTTGAACTAAATAAATATTACCTTTTATTGAAAAACGTGTTTACTGTGTAAAAGAAGTCAAAAAGATAATTTTTTAAATGATGCACTCAGCAATCTAAGTCGTAGCTCTCTCTCTCTCTCTCTCTCTCTCTCTCTCTCTCTCTCTCTCTCTCTCTCTCTCACACACACACACACACACACACACACACACACACACACACACACACACACACACGCACGAACACACAGTAAAAAGGATTTTGATGGTAAAGATGTTAGGTTCAGAGTTTTGTGTTAAAGACATTATCATGCGGTTTTATGTCACAGATTTTACAGTGCTAAAACATGAAACGCCATTCATCCCTTTCCACTGTTTGCACTTTTGAATAAATGTCACTAAAGTTTGACAGGCTTCGACACATTTGATTAGGTCATGAACACTGTGATATTTGTGAAATCAAGGCTGAAAATAGTGCGGATATTGAAGTTACAACGACACTGAGTGATGGTTACCTTGACTAAAGTAAGTTTGCAGTGACGAAAATTGAAGTTATTTTTGCGAAAAAAATAAAGTTACTTTTACGGAAAGTCAAATTAATTAGGTAGAGTTCAAGTTACATTGATGAACATCTTAAGTTAAATTGCCAAGAATTAGTAGCTAGGTCGTAAGTGAATTTGCACTGACGTAAAATTTAATTATAATCACAGGTATTTAAGTTACATAATCAAAAAGTTGTTACACAGACGAAAGTAAATTTGTTTTGTCGAAAATAAAGA
Source organism: Macrobrachium rosenbergii (assembly GCF_040412425.1). Classification (NCBI taxonomy): domain Eukaryota; kingdom Metazoa; phylum Arthropoda; class Malacostraca; order Decapoda; family Palaemonidae; genus Macrobrachium; species Macrobrachium rosenbergii. Next base: position 13,560,955 of record NC_089743.1, on the reverse strand, counting down.
TACAATGAATCAGTTACAGATTATAATTACCAATATTTCAGTTACATTCACGGGAATATAAGTTACGCTGGCGAATATTTAAGATACACGGACAAGAACTGGGATATATCTGGGAAAAAATGTAAGTTATCTTTACGAAAATTTACGTTTGGAGAATTGAAGTTAAAAGAATGAAAATTCACTTGACATTGATGAAATTTAGCGTCACTGACGAAAATGACGTTACATTGACAAAATTTAGTTACACTGCGAAAAGGTAGTTACACTGACGGAAACTGAAGTGACTTTGGTGATATTTTTTACGTCGACGAAATTTGAAGTTACTTAACGTAAATAAAGTTACACTTACAAAAATCAATGGTCACATTCTGTTCAGAGAAAGGTGAACCACCTCAAATTTGGTTTCACTCGTTTCGAAAACACAGATATCGATTTATTATTTTAGTCCGCATGTTTGCTGTGGTCCACTCCCTTCTTCTGTCAGACGTGAATCGCGGCAGCGCGCCTTATCTCTAATCCTTGAGTGCTTTTGAGTGATGATATCGTTTATAGAAGAGGAGATAGTTATCTTGCAATTAAAATTATTTTCTGTTGAGCTGCATTCACTTCACTTTTGATTCCTGTGATGTTGATCGCTTCCAGGGCCTGATGAATGAGCAGATAGTTTAATGTGGAGCAAGAAGACTCATTCGCTTAAAGCTAAAAGCTTAAGAAGCCTCCCCGTGCTACCTTGTGATTTCACCTGACGCACGAAGCAGGAAAAGCATTCTCGTAAGCGGCTTTTGCTTGCGTGCAGGCGGAATTGCTCAGACTTGTATGAATAATCTGGATCAAGTGGACAGCGGCTGAAAGAGCAGCATAATCATACATAAGCAAGGAATATATTTAATCAGAATATTTTCGCCCCTCACCATCAGCCGATGAATTCGGCCTTCGACCGACTGCGAGAATAGGTCATGGTGCATTTGTTTTGGTTTCTTGTAAGATAATCATACTGTTCGTCATGTCAGGCATCAAATTTATTTTGATTTTGTTCTTCCCTGAGATACTGCACGATACACGGCAGAGTCTGATTAGGAAGGGCGAGGTTTCAGGTAAATTTAATGAAGTGTTTCTTTAAGGTATCTGTTGTTGAACCGTGTTCCTCGTTGGTCGGGTGGGTTCCGTTCTCGGCTAGCACTCTGCCGGCCGCGAGTTCGAATCTCCGACCGGCCAATGAAGAATCAGAGGAATTTATTGCTGGTGATTGAAACTCATCTCTCGCTATAATGTGGTTCGGATTCCACAATAAGCTGTAGGTTCCGTTGCTCGATAACCAACTGGTTCTTAGCCACGTAAAATAAATCTAATCCTTCGGGCCAGCCCTAGGAGAGCTGTTAATCAGCTCAGTGGTCTGGTTAAACTAAGGTATACTTAACTTTGTTGTTGAACCAGTACTGCAATTATTTCATTTCCTTACTTTAATTATAAATGGGAGAGCCCAGAAGGCACGTTTTACCCTTTCTCTAAAGAATTATAAAAAGAAAATGAATTTCACTTGTTTGATCGGAAGTTACACAATCCCACGTTTCAGGCAAATAAATGTTCTGGTTTTTTAGAATATAATATTGATGCAGTACATTAGCATGCGCATTTACCTATGGGCATCTCTGTCTTGTCACTAGGATTAAGTAGACGAGTTTACCATGGAAAGAAAAGAATTTTCCCAAAACTTACATTGAACTTTTACGACGGCTACATTGCTGGAATCTCTTAATACAAGTAGGCAAGCTCGTATTCAGATGTTAGTATCGTAAAGTGAAAGTCAGGAAAAATAAATAAAGGGACGCTTACTCATTAGCAACAGTTGCTTTGCAAAATATCGTTGGTTTTAACAACACTTCGACACACCAGGTTGGGAAGGACTCTTTTTATAAAAAAAAAATCACGTTATTTATCAATAGCCATCGAAAAGTTAGCCAGATCCAATATTCAAATAGTCAAAGATATAAAGCATACAGCAGTATGAGTATTTTATGATTATAGTTTTATAATTTATTGCCAATATTTCATGAAGTATTTCTAATTCTACATAAAAAAAAGATTGGTTTGATTGTTGCCACACAACAGACAGATATGTGATTGAGATTATTATTTAATTTAATGAATTTAGTCGTACCGAAAGGAATTCACCTCACGTCTTGTATTAGAATCTTTTGAAGATAGATATAGGCGAAGAAAATAGCAGAAAAATCATGGACAAATTTTGCGTTCACGCTTTTACAGTTTTATAAAATTTTTCAAAAATTTCATTTGCAAAAGATTTTTGGTGCTTGGGTTTATATATATATATATATATATATATATATATATATATATATATATATATGTGTGTGTGTGTGTGTGTGTGTGTGTATGCTTGTACGTGTGTATATATGTGAAAAAGCTAAGATTTTTCCGTGTGAAGAAGTTTGTCAGTAGCAAGGAAAAGTTCATAGTTTTATTGGAATACTGACGGAAAATTTACATTATTTTGCATTAACCTTTTATATTTTTGGTACAACACTGTAGTCACATACACACTTTATATATATACATAGTATATATACACACATATATATACACATACACACACACACGTATATATATATATATATATATATATATATATATATATATATATATATATATATATATATATATATATATCACATTTACCCTATTTACAGATTTATGTGCCATCGTATAAATTTATTTTTGCGAATATTACATAAGTTATAAGTTAGTAATATTGTGTGTCCTTTTTAAGCATTTACCTTGAAGTATATCAATAAAATTGTTTTTTCGTTGCTATTATAGTTTTGTAACTCGATTTTCGGTTAGTTTTGTAATATTCCGATTTTTGTATTGGTTTTGTAAGAATACTGAAGTTGCATATTATTATTATTATTATTATTATTATTATTATTATTATTATTATTATTATTATTATTATTGTTGTTTTTGTTGTTGTTGTTGATTTAGTTTTTGTAACTCGATTTTTGGTTAGTTTTGTAATACTCCGATTTTTGTATTGGTTTTGTAAGAATACTGAAGTTGCATATTATTATTTTTATTTTATTATTATTATTATTATTATTATTATTATTATTATTATTGTTGTTGTTGTTGTTATTGATGTAGTTTTTATATGTTGAATAATATTAATAATAATAATAATAATAATAATAATAATAATAATAATAATAATAATAATAATGCTAATAATAATAACATTTGATTGTTTAAAACATCGAAGCATATGAAGAATGTATGCAGGACTTTTCTATCACGATTTAGAAGATTTACCTGTCCTAAGATTAATTGTTCCGGTGACACGGTCAGATCCAAGCTAATTCCTCTAGGTGGTTTTGGTGGTCATCAGGACCCAGATAACTCCAAAGACCGCGAGAATTGCCGCGAGAGAAAGCAAAAAAATGTATTGTATGATGGTGAGGAAACTTGATAGTTCATTAGAAGTAACAACACCGGATGCCGGGATACTAAAAATTAGCTTTAATTACACTAGGTAATGATGATAATCGCCTCGGCATCTTCAAAGGCTTCGGCGGTAAATGCGCTGTGAACAGTAGCTTTCTCTCCTACTCTGGAGGACTGAATATTTCATTGACTTCCCCCATGTCTGATTTTCACATCGTACTGAGAATATGTTTGAAGAAAGTTTTAGTGAATAAGCAAACCTGCCTTGGCTGCGTCTCGCAGAATTTTAACTCCTGGAGAAAAATGACAGAATTCATTAAATAAGTTTTTAAATCAAGGCCTCCATAACTTTTACCTGTTACTTTTTCTCGTGGCTGTTTGGGCATGCCTTGCGATGAGAAAGGACTGACCATTATGTTAATGAACTTACATGGGGAGTTGCAGCGTTTAATCGTTTGCTCTTATAAGGATAAAACATCCGTGGTTCGAATCTGTAGCCAAATATGGTGGAGCGAAATTTTTATAGACAAAAGTTGGTCAAGAGATACAGTTGGAAGGCCGCGAGATTTCTGTAGTTCTACAGCAACGCTTCCTGATAGGAATAGTTTGTTGACGAACGTGCAGAAATATGACCCCGACTGAATTGCCTGTGTTTAGTTTACCAATAGAGAGGGCGGGTATTCCTTAAGTCACCGGTCATTTGCTAGTCAAAATCAGACAATTCTCTCTCTCTCTCTCTCTCTCTCTCTCTCTCTCTCTCTCTCTCTCTCTCTCTCTCTCTCTTTTATACACACAGATACACACACACACACACCCAGCATTCCATCACGGCAAGAGGGATAATTAAAAGTTTACGAAGGGTTAAAACCATGGTTTGGGGGGAAGAAACCACCGATGAACACATAAATACAAGACTCGTGAGGCTGTGGAGAGCCAATGGCGTGAGCTAAAAGAATTATGAGAACCACCACGTTCATTAATTCTGTCAACAAGAAAGAGAAAAAGAGAGATACAAAGAGAGAGAAATTTTAGGCGAGGCTGTTTGTAAATTTGTACGGTAAGTCAGATAGATATATAGATAATGGTAATGTGGTAGACTGTGTGTAAATTTTCATCCTCGCTGAGAGGAGGTGAGTGACCGATGAAGGGTGTCGAAAAATATATTCAGGTTGCGGCTTGTTTCTGCAGGTAAGCCTTGTATCTCGCCTGCTTGACTTGACAAGATAACCGTCAGCATCTCTCTCTCTCTCTCTCTCTCTCTCTCTCTCTCTCTCTTTATCGTGTTCTCTCCTTTCTCCTGCTGCTTGTACCAGTACTGTTAAGGATGTTATATAAAACGTTGGAGGAGAAAACTGAATATAAAAGTATGTCTTCTAGGTTTTTACTACACTGTTATGTGCGAGCAAGTTCTTCGTTGGGAGAGTCGGTAGAGTTGTCGGCTAGCGCTCTGATGGGCCCGAGTTCGCGTCTCCGGCCGGCCAATGAAGAATTAGGGGAATTTATTTCTGGTGATGGAAATTCATTTCTCGGTATAATGTGGTTCGGATTCCACAATAAGCTGTAGGTCCCGTCGCTAGGTAACCAATTGGTTCTTAGCCGCGTAAAATAAATCTAATCTTCGGGCCAGCCCTAGGAGAGCTGTTAATCGGCTCAGTGGTCTGGTTAAACTAAGGTATACTTAACTTATGTGTGAGAAATATCTCCTGCCTAAGCGCGTTCGTATACACACGCACACGAAAAATACTGTCAGATACGATTAGAACCTTTGGCTGCATAGTATGGGTAGCCTTCATTTAACGTGGCATCGGTAAATTACTGTATTTCTTAAATGTAAGTGCCAGTCTCTCTCTCTCTCTCTCTCTCTCTCTCTCTCTCTCTCTCTCTCTCTCTCTCTCTCTCAGGGGAAGACTTCAGTGTGCAGTTAAAATTTCACACTACATACTTGTAGATCTTCAGATGTTCATTAACTTTATAAAGAACCCAACTACGAAATTTATTGTTTATCCGCCGCCTCTCCTTTCTTGCCGTGGGGCGTAGAAGCCAGCTACTGGAATTTATTTGATCAGGGTTTCGCCGCCTCACCTTTGATTGATATAGTGGCTTGCGAATTTCGTTATGCTCTCGTTCCGGCCAGTTGTTTTTATTTTTATCTATTTCTTCGTTTATTTTAGTTTTCGTTGTGTTGCAGCAACCGGTTAGTATAATGCTTAATCGAATTGTTTCATATCACCTGTTCTGTTAGTTTAATTACTAAAGTAGATATTTATTATTATTATTATTATTATTATTATTATTATTATTATTATTATTATTATTATTATTATTTCTGTTCAGCAACCGAGGTATGCTCTTATTATTATTATTATTATTATTATTATTATTATTATTATTATTATTATTATTATTATTATTATTATTATTTCTGTTCAGCAACCGAGGTATGCTCTTTTATTATTATTATTATTATTATTATTATTATTATTATTATTATTATTATTATTATTATTTCTGTTCAGCAACCGAGGTATGCTCTTTTATTATTATTATTATTATTTTTATTATTATTATTTTATTATTTTATTATTATTATTATTATTTATTATTATTATTATGCTCTTTTTATTATTATTATTATTATTATTATTATTATTATTATTTCTGCTCAGCAACCGATTATTATTTCTGTTGCTCTTATTATTATTATTATTATTATTATTATTATTATTATTATTATTATTATTATTATTTCTGTTCAGCAACCGAGGTACGCTCAGTTTCAGTACTACACACACGTTGCTCCGTAGCAGTCGGTGCCGTAGGTGAAACTCTGTGAAACAGGTAAAGCCTAATGATAGACGCCCGTCCGTCAGAAAATCACTAACCATCGTAACTGACTCATTAGCAATCTAAGAAGAGTAATTTGGATAATAACTTTGGAGCGCATTGGTACGGGGCTCCTCCCTACGAGATTGGGTACAAATAGAATAGTTTGTGCCTTGGCCGTTAGGACTCGTTTCTTGCATACATTTTGGGAGAGTTTAAAGGGGGGCCACCCTTCTCACTCGGCCGCAATCCCTGCTTGTTATCATGCAAAGTGCATATGGAATGCCCCCGCGTTCAGGGTAGACCCTCATTCATAATTTCCATAATGATAAAATAATCCAGGCACACCGAGATAAGTCATTGTTCGGTGTTGTTGGTCTTCTGGTGGTTTACTTTGGGGGTTCTCAAAGAGGAATGGAGAGAAGTCCAGATTTATTTGACGAGGGATATGCCAAGTGGCTGATGCTTCCTGTGGACGCCGCCCTTCAGCAGAGAGAGAGAGAGAGAGAGAGAGAGAGAGAGAGAGAGAGAGAGAGAGAGAGAATGGGGGCGAGGAATGTGAAAGTGATGAATACGTGGTTTTTGGTTATTGTACAAAATCTTAAGGACATTTTATTTGTAAATGTATACGTTCGAAAAAAATCACTCATGGGATTTTATCCTCATTCTGAGTATGAGAAATCAGGTGATATTTTAAGCTATTTGGCAAGCCTTAATTGAGTAACACATGATAGAGAGAGAGAGAGAGAGAGAGAGAGAGAGAGAGAGAGAGAGAGAGAGAGAGAGAGAGAGTCTTTATTGTATATTTTTACAGTGGTCTTTCAGTATCTCAAGGTACTGAATCATTATTCCTAGAAAGCCAGATTGTAAAATGTTCATATTGGATCCTGTGTTAATGTTTTCATATTTGTTAGCGTAATAATTGTAGGGACAGTGTGTCATGAATGACAAAGTGTGAATTTAGGAGAGTTTAGGAGTGATAAAGGAATAATTCTCTCTCTCTCTCTCTCTCTCTCTCTCTGGGGGCTTCATCCCCCTGAAAAGTTTCAAGAGCATTCTGTATTAATAATCGATTTATTTACCAACATCTTACCCGGAATAAACTTATGTCAAAGTTTCGTGAAACGTCTATGTAAAATTGACGCCTGATCTGAAATGAATAAAGTGAGTCGAACACACTTTTTTTGTGGCGTTAGATGAATTCTTATACTATTGCAGTATACAAGAATTGCAGAATTTTCCTACTGAAAATGGACAGCATGAATTTCAAATTAACGTCAGAATGAGGTCCTTGAAAGCTGAGTTTCATTAGACTGGAACTATAATTGCAAGGCCATCGTGACAGCCGAAGATACCTGTCTATAAAGCTCCTTTAAAAGTGTGATTTTACTCTCTTTGTCACTCGCAGATTTTTTTGCCATTTGTATCACCCCTATAAAATGAGAATCGTCTTACCAAAATGCTTCTTTTCTCTCTCTCTCTCTCTCTCTCTCTCTCTCTCTTCTCTTCTCTCTCTCTCTCTCTCTCTCTCTCTCTCTCAAGAGAGAGAGAGAGAGAGAGAGAGAGAGAGACTAGCCAAACGCTCTGTCTACAGTTCACATTATTTGGGGACAGGCAACAACTCTTACTATAAAATGAAAGATCGTCTTATCTAAAAGAGAGAGAGAGAGAGAGAGAGAGAGAGAGAGAGAGAGAGAGAGACTAGCCAAGCGCTCCGTCTACAGTTCACATTATTTGGGAACAGGCAACAGTTCTTACCTCTATAAAATGAAAATCGTCGTATCTAAATATTTCTTCTCTCTTTCTCAGAGAGAGAGAGAGAGAGAGAGAGAGAGAGAGAGAGAGAGAGAGAGAGAGAGAGAGAGAGAGAGAGACTAGCCAAGCGCTCTATCTACAGTTCACATTAACTGGGAACAGGCAACAATTCTTACCCCTATAAAATGAAAATCGTCTTACCTAAATACTTCTTCTTCTCTCTCTCTCTCTCTCTCTCTCTCGAGAGAGAGAGAGAGAGAGAGAGAGAGAGAGAGAGAGAGAGAGAGAGAGAGAGAGAGAGAGAGAGAGAGAGAGAGAGAGAGAGAGAGAGAGAGAGAGAGAGACTAGCAACGCGCTCTGTCTATAGTTCACAATATTTGGGAACAGGCAACAATTCTTACATTTCAGATCTGATTTTGTAAATTGTCTGAATGCGGCGGTTGGATAATAATTTTCTCCGAGAATCATGAATTTCCTGAGCAAACTTATCATCGCCGTACTAATTTAAAAACGACTGTACTCGAGACATCAGGTATTATGTGTATACTTTTCAAATTTAGAGTTTGTCATGCAGTTGGTTTGTGTTCATTCAGAAACTGAATCTCTTGCCATTTATTTCATTAGAATAACCTTAAACCTATAAATTTTGTTGGCACCACGACTTCCATACTACTGAATCAGTGTGCACACAGCTTGTTCCAATCAGGAAACCATAGTGGTAAGGAACTTTATTTTCATGAAAGCTGTTTCAGTCCAAAAAGCATATATATATATATATATATATATATATATATATATATATATATATATATATATATATATATATATATATATATATATATATATACATACACATATGTATATATTCTGTATATATATATATATATATATATATATATATATATATATATATATATATATATATATATATATATATATATTATATATATATATATATATATATATATATATATATATATGCTTTTTCCTTGGAAGTATTTTTAGGTATGTGGTTACTAACCCTAACCCAATTTTCTCGACTCCAGTCGGCGCTCGCTTGTAGCCATTTACAGCTGGGATGACTGGCGGCTGGCAGACCAGGAGTGGTCCACGGATCCAGCAAATTGTATCATCCAGGCACATCCTTTATATATATATATATATATATATATATATATATATATATATATATATATATATATATATTATATATATATATATGTGTGTGTGTGTGTGTGTGTGTGTGTATGTACATATACACAAATCCCTTTGCAATATATATATATATATAATATATGTGTGCGTGTGTATGTACGTATATACGTATATAATGTGTGTGTGCTTTGTGTCTGTGAGAGAGAGAGAGAGAGAGAGAGAGAGAGAGAGAGAGAGAGAGAGAGAGAGAGAGAGAGAGGTGCTTGCATTGCATTGCCAGACATCTATTGAATACATGGCCCCAGTATTAGGGCACAGATATGCTGCGTTTTCAGCTACAATGGAATTAAGACTCAATTACCTGGATATGGACTGTGACATTACTCGCTGCAGCTGCAGGCAATGTTGTCCTCAGATGGGTTTGCCAAACTTACATATTGCGGCTTATGCTTTCGCCTTTTATGAACGAGGGTAGTCATTGTTTAGAGCCGTGTTGTATATGTCGGATTGCTCGAACTGTATATTGCATGAAAATGATATAGAGAAATTTAAGCATTGTTATTGTT
>NC_089743.1:13533697-13541197 GCF_040412425.1 Macrobrachium rosenbergii | reverse complement strand
TGGTTTTGTCAATTTTGAGGTCAAGTTGATTTTCAGGATAAAAATCGAAAGGATTCCGCCGCCGGTATATAGATTCATTTCAGAAGATAACATTGATAAAATTCATTTTCAAAATGGTTCGGATTCCACAATATAAAAACAACAGTAACCACTGGACTAGACACGTAAAAAAAAAATTCAAAAGACTAAGATTTTAATCAAATAACAGAGAAATATATCAAAACTAAGCATTCAGACTCATGTATGTCTACTGTTTCCATCACTATAATCAAAACATACATATAGAACACATCTTAAACATAATACAAGTTTTAAAGCAAAAAGACTATTATATGTAAAATTATCACAGATGAATTATGACAAATGAAACAAATAAATTGCCATATATATCGTTATTCCACTATCACTACAAGAATCAATCACATTCTTTATGTACTGCTCATTACTGCAGAAAGAAAACTATTCGGCTCAAAACATAAAATAAAACTTTTAAAAATGTACAATATCACTATGACAAAAGTGAAACTCACTAGAAAACTGACATAATTCTTTTCAATAAGCATGCCCACTTTGCTCATTGTGATCCTGCCTATTGAAAGAGACAGAGAAAGTAGGTTTCTGTCAAAAACCTTTCAATACGTAGGTTGGTATCGCCTGGTTACTGAACAGGAAATATATTTTTTTGGTATGGAATCGCCGAAAAAATATAATGATTTGAAAATAAGTGTGAAATTCAACAAAACTTTTACCTTTGTCACCATGGTCAGTGTAAAACTATTCATCATATTCCTCATCAGTAACATTATCCTCTGATTCCTCTGAAACTGTCATCTCAGTATTATTACAACTCTCTTCTACAGCTTCACATGAGCACATTAAAGTGGAGGTCATGGATGCTTTCCGGTATGAACAGTTGGAACCCTTACACCTTCCAACTGTACGACCACAGGAGATAAGCTCTATCACAGCACCAGGTGCTGGTTTCAGATGTGTAATAACAGGTTCCAGAGTGTTTCCTTCTTTCTTCCATCTATATGAATCTGGAGCAGGAATCACGGGCTTGGCTTCTGTCGCATGGCACCAGACCATTGCTTGGTAACAATGAGCACGCAAAATTGCTTGTTCCAAAACTGCCTTAGTTGGAGGAAGCTTTTCTGCTTCTGCTTGGGATTTTCTGAACACTTCCCATCAAAGATTCTTCACATCTTTGATTTTAGACTTAGGCTGATACAATCTGCACACTTACTCTTCAAGTCCTGCCATGGTATCATCTGTTGATCGGTCTGTTTTCCCAAGCTGAATAAATGCAGTTTTTACATGTGTAGAAGCCTTCTGGAATGCTTGCCAACATGTTGCTTTTCCTTTACCTGCAAATCTCCCTGTGGTGTCACAACCAGTAAAATACTGGAACCCAGGAAGAGCTGGAGCAGACTCAGGACCAAGAGAGCATAGATGGGCTTTAAAGCCATGACAGAGGCATTAGGTCCAAGGTTAGGGAAACGACGAAGTGCAAGCACAAGCACATCCATATTTAGTGACATTATGTGATTGGTGGCATTAGGGCCAGAAACACTGAGAGCATGCAATAGAAGAGGTGTATCAACCTCCTCTTGACAACTGGTGGTGTTCATCAACATGGTATGACTTGGCACCACTTTGGGTAGATATAACGACTGTTTTATTTTCATTCCTGAAGTGTTCTAGGACCTTCTCAGCCAGGTACTCTGAAAGGCTACCTTTGGTCTGGGTGTTACTAATGAAAGAAGATACTGGAGTCCTTATCTGTGTTGTGTCCATACAAACATAGCTTCTAGAATTCTTCACCTTTCCTGCACATCTATCTCTGGTAGCTTGCTTGAGTGAGATGTCAACATCATAATTGTCAAATACAAGATGCATGGCATCATAGGTGGCAGGTCTTTTCTCAAGACTCTCAATGTATAGTCCAGCAAATTCCCTGCAGCTTTTCACGCCTTTCTGTGGCTGCCAGTTGCTGAACAATCACCATTGCACCTATGATGATCACCTTTTCCTCTGCTTCTGATTCAGTCAGTTCATTACCCACAGCTTGTGTTGTACCTTCACTTTCTACAGACTCTTGGCCTTCCTTCACCACTACTTCCATTTTCTCAGGCAAATTCTCTAATATTTGTAAGAGTTTGCTTTTATCATTGCAAGGGAGGAGAAGACCATCAAAGGCAAACAAAGCCCTTGAAATGCTTGAAAACTCATATTTTCCTATTGCTTCCTTAATGTCAATATCTGGGCGTGTTCTGGCAGCTATCGTCATTCTGGCAAGCAAAGAGCGATTTTCTTTCAGTTCAATGGTTTTATTTCTCTGAACAACTGTCATTTTTTAGGTGCAGAATTCCAACTTTTCAGCTTTTGTTTTTGCATCTTCTCCCATAAGCTAACTGGCCTATGTATCCTTTTCCTGACAAAGGAGCAATATGCATTCTTCTCTTTCTCTACTCGTTGAAGAATACCCATCTGTATTGACTGTGGCATAACTGACTTCTTAATGATATGCAACAACTGGTCACCCTGAAACTTAGATAAATTGGAATCTTTCAACACAGCTCTCAGTTGCTCTGTTCTGGTGAAATCTCTCTTGGTTACACTCAGTGAAAGTTCATGATGCTGCCTCCATGACTGATGAGTCATACCCACTGTATTTTCAGCTTCTTCAGATAAGTGAGGTATCTATCTCTGGGGCAATTAGAAAAAACCTGGCTAGTGTTTCTGGCTTTTGTGTGATGCCTTGTAGCCCTCCTGCTCTAGAGCATGGTCAACACCAATACTTGTAAATGGTACCCAGTTTTTTTTTTTTCACATAGAAATTGCCATTTGTGAATTCCTTCCAAATATCAGGATCACTGTCTTTCAGACTGTGCATTCTTGCCAAGTAGTCTGGGACATGTTGTGCATACTTGAGCCTATCTTGGTGGTTGAAAAGCAGACACAGTCTTTCCAAAGAAGCCAAGTGAGCCATCCAGTCTCCTTCATGAGATGCATGAATGAACAGCAAAATGCTTTGAAGGTTCTCCATATATTCCTTGGTAACCTTGAACATTGGTGACAACTGTTTCTTGCAAAATGAAGTTAAGTTTTCTTTGAAACCTAAGTTGACAGTTGCAAGTGTAAACTTCCTGTGAGCTTCTTTGGCCATTTCATAGTCGACATTATTGGTAGCATCGCTCAGGTTTTGTATGGTTGATTCACTTGTCTCTTGCAACTGTGACAGTCCACACTCTTCAAAAAGCAAATCATACAAGACTTCAACCATAATTGCATAAGCTTTTAATGCCCATTTCATATTACCCTCTAGGATCTTTTTCATCTCATTTGTGGCTTTATCCATAATCCTACCAAAAGAACTTTCACTGGCTTCGTCTGCATCAGTCATTCCCGAAGACAAACTGATGGCTTCAGATTGTTGATTTACTGACCTGCAAATTGCCCGAGGAATATGCCAGGTCATATCTTTCTCTTCAGCCTCTTGCAGAACTGCACCAGTCATAGATACTTGAAACTGCTTGTGCTTTAAATTATTTTTTGGCTTTGGGTTCCCCTTTACTGGACAAGGTAATATGTTGACTATGGTCCTAGGTAGGTTCTTTAGTGACCTGACACCTGGTGCTTCTAGTTGCAGGCTCTGATGCATTGGTGTATCCTGATCGCTTTTTTTCTGGAATGCCACCAGCACTGTACCATGTAGAGTTTTCTTTCCATCCACTGTATCTTCTGGAAAGTCTGTTAGCAATAGCAAAGAATATAGTCTTGGCCTGTGGCATATCAGCTGGTATGTATACACCATTTGTTTCTGCCATCTGGCCTAGCACAGCTTCTGCCAGCTGTGTTTCTACACATAGACCCCTGCCATAATCAACACTCACACTGTTTGCTTGGAAAAAATTGACCAAATGCTTACTGCGTGTGGAAGAGTGAATTTTTGTACCGACGCCTAGCACATGAGGACTTTCATGTGTTGTAGCCCTGTGTCTGAAGCTATGATCTACAGACTTTGTTTTATATAACATTTGCCTAGAAGACTGTACTTCTTATATGATAGTTTAAGCAGTATTGACACACTTCCTACGCAAAACATTCAACTTGTTGTTATCAAATTCACATGATAATTCTGAGTGGGAACCCCCTAGGATCCACTTGATCAAATTGTACAGCACAGATACATTTTCTTCCATTAAAGACCCACCAAACAGCCAAAGATTTTCTCTATATTTGAGAATATGGGTACATACTCTTTTGGCACAGTCATACACTATCTGAATATCTTTATCGATTCCAGAAGTTGCTGCTGCTTCCCCAACAGCCACATACTAGATCAGGTTTTCTTTTTGATGGTTTGCTAAATTCAGCATCATCCAGAGTTGCTACTCTTTTTCTCTTCAGAGTGACTTTGGTAACATTGATATTGGATACTCCATGTTCTTGTAGAGGGCAACAATATGCATCACAAATGTCACCCATATGTTTTATTTGGCCATCAGAAAGAATAGATTTCGTCATGCTGAAAAACTCACAATCTACAGCAATAAGTTGCTCATTGGTCTTCTTGCTGGTTTGTACTTCTTCCTGCTGGGTATCACTTTTACTTCGAACTACATGAGTAATGTAAGTAGCTAGTTTGATACTTGATATCTATTGCTCTGGCAACATCAGGACTGATGGACTGTAATTTCACTTTCCACATATCATTATTACTTCTATCGACTGCTTCTGTTATTTTCTTTCCAACTCGGAAAGTCTCAGCCTCATGTAAATCTGCATTTGAATTATCTTCATTGCAAAACAGACAGCATGCATTATTTTCCCTTTCTCTAGACAGGTCTGTTTTACTATATGCCCTAGAAGATGATCTGGTAAAATGTTTGGAAGTACTTGTTTGAGGAGCATGGTTACTGATCTTTCCAGCTGGACGTGCTACACGTGATCTTACCAAATTTGCTGTTCCTTGTGAAACACTGGCTTCATACCGTTTCTCTGCCCTTTCAAGATTGGTTTCGTTAACAGCATTTTTGTAGCATGTAGTACTTTTTTCCTCGAGGCCAGTTGGTGTAATGTGCTCCAGCCGTTTCAGTATTTTCAAATATTCTGGATCTTTGCACTTAGCCCAACGACTTAGTGAATCCAGAATATTCACATATGATGCCTTTTCAAGCTTTGCAACCAGACTACCACTAGGCTGACATGTCATACACAGTTTATAATCTGTTAGGTTCGATTCACTCATTGTTGAAGCAAGCCTGTGAAAGAAATAGAAGGTATTTTGTTTTTGTCAAGAAAATTAACACCTTTTCACATAAAAAAAACTAAATATGCTATAAAATTAATTATAAAAATCCTAAATTCTGTAAAAAAGCAGCTTGTACAAATACTATGTAACTCTTTTCAAAATATACCCATTATTATGATCTAATCCATGTTTGCTTTATTTTCTGCGTCAGTCACTAGGATTTTCGGTAGTTTTCTACCCAGTATTAAAACTAGTTGAAAAAAATATCAAAACTAATTAAAAAGAAATTGACACAGTATTTTTTTGACATCAGAGGAAGACAAAGGACAAAAATGCATAATGTTCATATTTTTACAGGCAAAAAATACTCGGGGCAAATTTGCTACATACGATACTACACTAAGGGATGCACTATAGTTTTGATTAAGAAAGCAAACATTTATAAAAAGAATTTATTTGGGAGGAAAAGTGTGGCACGAAGGATCTCAGCTGAGGCCGTGATATGTGGATCAAGAGTTTGCCCTGAAATAATTGTAAGTAGTTGGGAGCAATGGAAAGAAGCTTTATGCAGTATAAATGGACCTAGAGAATAATATAATAGAAAAGTTAGACATAAAATGTAAATTTCATTGAGAATCTACAGAATCTTTAGAAAGGAAAGCTTGGGTCAGGACATAAAAAGAATAAGAGTAGACCTAACTTACTGTATATAATGAAGACATGGGTCTAAGGCAGGGGTTTGTGTGTGTGTGTGTGTGTGTGTGTGTGTGTGTGTGTGTGAAGAGAGAAGTTAGAGAACGGGTGTTTTCAAGGTTTTGAGAAAATGAAGGTTGTGACTGTAATGAGGAATAGCTGAAGTTTACCGGTGTTTCAGTGAAAGAACGTAATAGTGAAGAGAAACTACAGAGACTAGTAAAGAGTCAGATAGAGTATGCAAGAGACCTAAATTGAAGGTGAACATGCATAATGGAAGTTATTGATCTGTAGATAACAAATTTAAGTAAATGAAACAATAATGGTCGAATGAGAGAATGGTCAGTACGTGAAGAAAGGAAGGTAGCAGTATCTCTGTGAAAGATTTGGAAGGAAAATCAAGTTGGAATGTGGAAGCTAAGCCGCCTCTCTTGTATGGAAGTGAAGTGTTGAGACTGAATGCGAAAAAAAGAGTAAAATTCTAAATTTCTGAAATGAATTGTTTTACATGTGTATTATCAGCAGCAAGGGGGAATGAAATGCGGAGATGATGCAGTAAAAAGGATGGCATAGGTGAAAGGATAGTCAGGGTGTTTTAAGGATGTTTAGCAATGAGTAGAAAATGGAACACGATAGGGTGATGAAAAATATATTATTTAGAAGTCATTAACACCAACTTGTTGCCAATGTATCATCTGATGCAAATTTAGGAAAACTCAGTGGCAGAACATTATGTTAAATTTGAATTGACTGTGGTACATATGATATGGTGTTGATGTATGCAGTGGTAGCGTACATACGTTACATCTGTTTATGCATATAAGTATATATATGTACATACATTCATGCAGACATTATATACATACATACACACATACAGACATATAATTATATATGTGTGTGTGTTTTGTATAGTAACACTACCAAAATGCCTGGTGCAAATTGTGTAAATGACAGAACTATGGCACCAAGGAAATTAAAAAAATAAACATAATTAATTATAAGCACTGTACAGAAAAAGAAGGAAGAGACAGGCAGGAGGTAACGAGAAAGCAAAAGGATGAAACAAAAAGTAAAATGCCAAATTTTGTGAAGTAATACAGATCGCTCTAGGCTCTGTATAATCTTTCATTTGTATGCAATTTTAGTCTGCTTGATTTCCAGATATTATTCAGGCTGCTCATTGCTTGATTTTCCCTTTTAGTCTTTCGCTAAATTCTAACTCAAGATAACACGTGTTATTCCATTCTACAACAATAATAATTATGCGTTATGAGGATAAGAATATGTAAATCAGGATTTTAGTAATTTAGTCTTTTTACAAGTATATTTTTTTACCCAAATAACAGCTTTAAGACAAATAGTACAAATTGCTTATATTGAGACAATACACACATTGTTTACCGTTTGAACTTGTAGAAAAGTTAAATTCGCAAATTTTGTTCATTTTACTCTCATAAACTGAATTCGGTCTTATAAGATTAACGCACGATTGACAGCTGAGTAGAAAATGAATTCTTGGACGTAGTGGTGAGAACGCACCGAGGTTT
>NC_089743.1:13521197-13526197 GCF_040412425.1 Macrobrachium rosenbergii | reverse complement strand
CCTGCAACAATAAATCCCCTATAACATTAATTTTTTATCAGAATTTACATGAATTTTGATCATAATTTATGATAATTATTAATGTAATTGTTAATTACCTTAATAAAATCCACATTGAAAACATATATCGATAATTTCACTTTATGTAGCAACCGCAGCCGAGACAAGGCCATCTTGGCTGAGAGTGCCTTCCCCATCCACGCTTGCTAGAGCTGCTGGCTAACCCCAACATGCAAGATATACTGTGTTTGTTTTATTTATTCATTCAAATGCGAATTTCCTCATTAATTCATTCATTTCTTCTTTGTTATTACTTTCATGACGTATGGTGACGTATTTCATTATAAAGTCAGTTTAAAAGAGGTCTGGAATTAATTATCGGGCAGTTTGGCAACAACACTTCCACCACCGCCATCAACTTCAACACAACTACCACCACACACACACACCAACATTTTTTAACCTTACACAACCACCTCCACCAAACTCTCTCTTCTCTCAAGACATGACTCAGACAATTTGGAGGAAAATCTGCCTATGAGGTTTTTAACTATTGCAAGCAAATTTGCGCTTGCAGTCTCTCTCTCTCTATCTTTTTCTCACTTTCTGTTTCACCATTTTAATAAGTGTCTGTATATGTATGTATATATATATATATATATATATATATATATATATATATATATATATATATATATATATATATATATATATATGAGTATATATATACATATATTATATATATATATATACATATATATATATATATATATATATATATATATATATATATATATATATATATATATACAAATATATATATATATATATATATATATATATATATATATATATATATATATATATATATATATATATATATATATATATACATGTATATATATAATGGTGAAACAGAGAGAGAGAAAAAGATAGAGAGAGAGAGAGAGATTGCAAGCACAAATTTGCTTGCAATAGTTAATAACCTCATAGGCAGATTTTCCTCCAAATTGTCTGAGTCATGTCTTGAGAGAGAGAGAGAGAGAGAGAGAGAGAGAGAGAGAGAGAGAGAGAGAGAGTGGAGGTGAGGTGGTTGTGCAAGGTTAAAAATGTTGGTGTGTGTGTGTGTGTGGTGGTAGATGTGTTGAAGTTGATGGCGATGGTGGAAGTGTTGTTGCCAAACTGCTCGATAATTAATTCTAGAAGATATATATATATATATATATATATATATATATATATATATATATATATATATATATATATATATATATATATATCATGTTTATTCAAAGTCATAAATTCAAGACAGAATTATTAATCACATCACAGGAAAGAAAGGCATTTTCAATGATAGTACACATACTTTACAAGTCAAAACAGTTCAAGGGAGATGCAGGAAAAATTTTCTGAGTACTTCACAGTTTTCCTGGGCAGTGCCATGTTGGTCTTCTAGTTCCTAATATTTTGTAATTAATATCCATTGTGAATACCCTTTATTTTTATATACATGTAGCTTTTATAATAAAAATTATTATTATTATGGGAAGATGATGATGAAGATCAAAAATTATGATTATTATGGGAAGGTGATGATGAAGATCAAAACTTCACGATGATTCGACGCTATTATTTTTGTTCAGAAAGGTATGTTTCAAGGAGAATAACTTCGACCACATATTTTCTTTTGTGTAATAGAAATTGCAAACACCTACCAGTGTTACCGGGCAATTATATCGACTATAAAGATCATATTTTGTCTCTTTTTCTTTTCTTCCTCAGTAACTTTAAATTTAGCCTGGCAAAGCATGAAGTGTTAAACCCAATTACCCTAAGTTGCTACATTAACATATGAGAAAGTGAGTTATGGTTTGGCTTTTACTGGCTGCTAGAGTTTTCAAAGTTAATTTGTTAAGTTGTTTAAGCGTCCCAATTTTTATGCTAAATACGGAAAATGAAGATTAAAACATTTAGAGAGAGTCAAGTACTTGTGTTAGTAGGTCATTGAAATATCTTGTTCTATTTACAACGAGCCATATTTCTTTACATGGTAGCGCGTTATTATTTTAATTTCATTCCGTAAAAAAAAAAAAAAATTTGTTCTCCCAAGAATCCCCCAGCACCAGGATTCAAATAGATTGATATTCTTGTTAACTTTGGCATTAGTGTTTATTTTGCGATAACGGATTTTTTTTTTTATTTTGATTGGTTGTGTCAGGGGTGGAGGTATGACGATACAGAGATGAAAGCGTCTAAAATAGTAATGAAATGCTAAGATAACAGATAAAGGGACAGTGATGAAGTGATGCGTTTGTTTGTACTGAATGAAATTCGATGAATAGATACTTCTGAAGATCGTTCTGCTAAGGATGGGGCGCCTGATGGTGCCTGAGCCAAAGGAAAATACAGAAGTTCTGAATGCCAATGATAGTGATGAAATGGTGCATAGGAAACGGCAGCGTGGTATTAATTTAGTTGAAAAAGACGTGATCTCTTTACAAACAGACCAAGTTGAAGAAGAGAATAGCATAGTTGGGAACAGAGAACAATATAAACCTAAGCTCGGCAAGGCAAAAAAAAAAAAAAATACTAATTATCAGCAGTTTATATATTTGCTAATGCTCTAATGTCCATAGTTATTATGATTATTGCAGTTTACTTTGTGTATGTTTATTTGCATGGCGCATTGTCTATTGGTCTGCATTTCGTCCATGCATATTCGTCTTGAATGGTTATGCTATGCCATGTAATAAATAGCTATTGCGACTGAAATATTGACTTTACGTTCAATTTTGATTTTGTATTATTAATATGGTCGTATTCATCCTGTAAATCTTCGTAAACATTATTATTATTATTATTATTATTATTATTATTATTATTATTATTATTATTATTATTATTATTATTATTATTACAGGTTTTATTAAACAAAATGGCAGTTTCAACAGCATTTATTTTATATAGTAAACGCTCAATTCCTCTTGTCAATTGCTTTTCTTGCGCTAAAAAGCAACTGATAAGACGAATTGAGCGTTTACTATATAAAATAAATGCTGTTGAAACTGCCAGTTTGTTTAACAAAACCTGTATTAAAGAAGGCCTTTTTCCTATTATTATTATTATTATTATTATTATTATTATTATTATTATTATTATTATTATTATTATTATTAAACATTTTTGCCCAGAACTCATGGCAAAATATTCATGAGGATTCTCAAAGTTTATTGTATGCCCAAAATGTGTTAGAGTGAACAAAGACGCCGAAGAATCCCGCTGGAATAACCAACCCGTTTTGCAGAAATTCTCTTCGTCTCATTCTGTTGCAGGGGTAAGGCACAAACAGTCTAATCTTGTCCTCCATTCGAATACAAAGCGTCTTTGGGCGGTCGACTCTGGAATAATTAACACATGCGATCTGATTTTCATGTTTGTCAATTACATGAATTCTCCAGGGGTAATCAGACAGCTTCTGGGAGGGCCGCAGATGTGGGGGCCTATAGGGTATCGGAAACTGGATGGGTGGGGGATGGGTTTATCTGTCAGAGAAGTTCGCATCCTAGGATAATCTTCGGTGATGAAGATACAAGAGAAGGCTGTGCTGCTAGTTCACATATCAGGAAGTAGGATACTCCTAAGAACCTCGAAATTGTAAATTTATAATTATATATATATATATATATATATATATATATATATATATATATATATATATATATATATATACACATATACATACACGTATACATATACATATATTGTTACGAATGTCCGAGGGATACTTATTTGATTCTGGGTGGCAACGGATGAACGCAGGGAGTTCCTTATTTTTATTACACATCTGACTCAATATTAGGACAATTCGTAGACAACAAGGGCCTTCTTCATGCGAGGGAAAATTATGTAAACTCAAGGGTTCTGTTAATTATATTAAAATAACACCACAGATTAGAAGAATGACGAATTACTGGGCAGGTAATAATAAAGGCCTGCTAAAATAATGAATCCTACACAGAATAAATATTCTACGCCGACGATGTCTTCATAACAGGAAACATCGCAGTGGTGTAGAAGGGGGCTGCACATGGATAGAGCCAAGTGATTCCACAGTCGAGGCCTATCTGCAAAAATATGCAAGATGATTACTTGCAAGGATAAGGGGACTGAAGGAGATGCACAGATGGTGCCAAATAACTCAGTTCAACACAAAATGCATAATTATGTTAACACTGAACGCTCCAACACAAATTATTGAAGGTGATCGCACAGTGGAAAATAAATGAAAAATCAGGCAGAGACATAACAGGAATCAAGACTAAAAAACCCTATTCCGGTACATTACCTTCGTCAAGATGACGGTGTCCTCGTTCAGTAGGGCGCTGGCGATGGAGAAGGGAATTAAAATGCCACTACAAAGTATACTGGTTTGAGCCTCGGGGTCGAACACATGGAGGGTTCAAGGGACAGGGATGAAGTACTTAGGTATGATGATGGCAATACCACAGGGTACTAAGAATTTGTATTTTATTGGTAGGGTATGATCAAGATACGATTGATTTAAGATGAACACTGAAAAAATGTGTCAATGTCAGTGCGAGTAATTTTTTAATGCAGGGGTAGGTCTCTCACAGAAGCATTTGGTCTGTTACTCGTTTTTTCCATGGCGAGGATTGTAAGGGCTTACTGGTGTAGCGGTAGAAGTTATATTTTGAATAAGATCGCTTTATGACTGAATGAAAATATTTCTAATGTGATCCAGCACATCTGTTTAATTTTTTGGATGCACTAAAATGATTATAAGGTTTGCAGTGGGAAGTGATTATAGGGTTTGCAGTGGGAGGAGTTTAATGACGTCACCAACAGAAAAGGTGAGTAGTTTTCCACCCAAGCTACTGGTGATTCCCATAAAGTTACTGAAGAAAAGGTGAACAACACCAGTAAGAATGGTAAGTCTGTCATGAGGTAGAGGTTTGATTTCGAGTTATAAACCTTTCTGG
>NC_089743.1:13463697-13516197 GCF_040412425.1 Macrobrachium rosenbergii | reverse complement strand
AAAAAAAAATATCAACTAGTACGAATAAAAAAACAAAACATGATTAAAAAGAAAATTAAACCAGCAGTCTTGCAACCAAATTGGTCAAAGCCCGATTTGATTAAGGCAGCTCGTATCAGATGTAGGGGATCTGATCATGTCGAAATGTTGGCCAATGGTGGGAGGCAATGGGATCGAATTCCAACACCCTCTGTTCAGCGAAGTCTTGATAGAGTTATCATCAAGATTCCCGCGGCTTTTGTCAGAAAATCGGAGAGAGGAGATTAAGTCGTCAAATGTAAAATGTTTTGAAGGTGCATTTTCTCGAGTTTAACATTGCTCAAATAATAGTTGTTATTATCAGACTCTCCTAATTATATTTCTTTCTTCTATCTCACGCTAGTTTAGATACCGATTTATTTATTTTCTTCACTAAGGTCATTAGAGATTCCTCCGATAGCCTCAAATTTCCGAGCGCCATTAATGAGCAACACAAAAACGAGTATTTTCATATTTGGCCATCGTTGTGCACAGAGCTGTCACATCAGCTTTTGGGTTTCTCAGAGGAAGATACGCTCCCCTTCTTTTAAGAGTTCAGTTGACAACTAAGGAATTATTGGCCGAAAATTTTTTTATCGACTGACACACACACATATATATATATATATATATATATATATATATATATATATATATATATATATATATATATATATATATGTGTGTGTGTGTGTGTGTGTATATACATGTATATGTATGTATGTATGTGTATGTACATACATATACATCACACACACATACACATATATATATATATGTGTGTGTGTGTGTATATATGTATATATACATATATATGTATGTATATGTGTATATATATATATATATATACACACACACACACATATATATATATATATATATATATGTATGTATGTATGTATGTATGTATGTATGTATGTATATAAGGTCAACCAACCCACTTATATATTAATTATAAACGATATTTAAAAAAATGACTTTTACTTACAGTTAATGAAGTGGGTTGGCTGACCTTACAGCCTGGACTTTTGATTGATTTAATAATCTCGCGCTTTCAAAGAATTTTAAAAGATGGACTGGCTGGTGGAGAACTAGATGAAATATTCGCTCGTCCGAACGCCTCCACACATGTTACAGCTTCTTCTTCTTCTTCTTCTTCTTCTTCTTCTTCTTCTTCTTCTTCTTCTTCTTCTTCTTCTTCTTCTTCTTCAACTAGTGTAAACGTCAAGATTTTCCTTCGAATAGATCATTTGATTTACCAATTTTCTTGTTGTTATTGAATGCACAGAATGGTGTATGAAAATGAATTGATGTCGATGACAGAGCTTTCATAATAGTACTAGAACTAAAAATACATAACACTCACACACACATGTATGTATATGTATATATATATATATATATATATATATATATATATATATATATACATATATATATATATATATGTTTGTGTTTGTGTGTTTGTGCTTGTGCACGCGTGTGTGTGCGGGTGTGTTCAAAATCCTTAAAAGTTGTCATTTGTTGCCAAGCATTACAAGAATTATAATTATTATAGTGCATAACTTATGTTTTACTCTAGGTATATCTGAGTGGAGCAAATCAGAGAGGGTTCACTGGGATAATCTTTTCTGCTTTATCAGGTGGGGTTTCCTTTATTCTCAAATGAGAGTCTAACAAAAACTGGATATCTCATATAAGTTTTCCTCTCTGCATTAGGTTAATCTAGGTAGATTGTGACTGTAATGTAATATTTTTAAAAATCTTTCTTTTGCAGTCCTAAGACTACACACTCTGGAGTTAGGTTTATTTCTGAAACAGCCAAGACATAGGCCACTTTACCACCACTAGGCAAAGGTTGTTTGTTAGTAAGCTGTTTGTTTAATGATCGACCCTTAGATATTTTAGGGAACTACACCCCAAAGGCTTATACATGCAGCGAGTGAAAAGAAAAGATCGGTCGTTGTTATCAAAGTAAAAAGACCTTAAGAGGCTTTTCCAATTGCATCTAGTGTAGTTTGTCATGTGCTGCCATGGGCAACCACTGTAGTGGATGTCTCTCGCGTTTTTATATGCATACATATAACAGTAACTATTCATGTACCTGTACCCTTGCGTGTTTTAAATATATCTATATACAGTATATTATATATATATATATATATATATATGTATATATGTGTATATGTATATATATATATATATATATATATATATATATATATATGTATATATATGTACTGTATATGTACTCGCATATTGCAAAGTCATAACGTATGTAAGATTTTTTTTATATCTTCAGTAATTTAGGGAAGAATTAGCAACTTCACCTGTATTCCTGTTTCGCTTATTTTACTTCGGAGAGCTATTTGGAAGTTTTGATGAACCGTTCTCTCTCTCTCTCTCTCTCTCTCTCTCTCTCTCTCTCTCTCTCTCTCTCTCTCTCTCCTTCTTTGTTTCTCTTTCTTTCTCTCAGACCACCAAAGGTGGACTGACGCACTTTAGCTTTCACCTAAAAGATGTTCCCTTATCTATAAAACCCATAAACCGAAGGTGGTCATTCGTCTTTGAAAACTCGCCTAGCTACCACTGGGTGAGTTTACCTTTTATATTCATTCAGTGTCAACCTTAGCAACTTTTAACGTTGTCCTCCCCCCCCTCCCCCTCCACTCCCATTCAGTCTAACCGCTCCCTCTCCCTCCCCCTCCCTCCTGCCGTCATCCCCAAAGAGCCTTCCTCTTAAGTACGCCAGCCTCCATTGTTTTCGCGACTGTTTTTCCTCGGAGAAAGATCCTGTCATCATTCTCCAAAGAAGGTTTTCTTATTCATAGACTGCTGTGTGACAAGACAGGACAGGGCGGCTTCTTAAGCTGTCTCCAACATCTGCTGGCGCCGAATCCTCTTTTTTATATATATTTTTTTTTCTGTTGTTTATTATGTGGAATAACGGGAGATCGAAGACGCCAGTTCCTCGCTCAATCAGTGTTAAAATTAGTAGGCCATCCTGATACCGAGTCTGCCTTTCAAGTGTCCATAGCTAGCCTAATTAGCGTTACTTTCTATTTCCTCTTATCTGTTTCGATCTCTCTTACACGATTCCTCAGCTTAATTATTCTTGCTTTAGGATTATGGTTGTACGCATGTATTTATATGTATATATATATATATATATATATATATATATTTTATATATATATATATATATATATATATATATATATATATATATATATATATATATATATATATATATATATATATATATGTATATATATATATATACGTATATATATATATATATATATATATATATATATATATATATATATATATATATATATATATATATATATATGTACAGTATACTGTGTATATATTATATGTACATACATACATACATACATGCAATTGTACCCCGAACAAAATCTTATAGATGACTAAGAAAACTGAAAACGAAACTGGTCAGGATTCATACCCTGTGTTTAATTCTTACCTGTGGTACATCTGCGTATTTACAAGTTTTCCAATGATTTCAAAGTGTGTGTGTGTATGTATATATATATATATATATATATATATATATATATATATATATATATATATATATATATATATATATATATATATATATATATATTTATATATAGTGTATTGGTTATGTATGAATGTATAAACTACTATATATTATATATATATATATATATATATATATATATATATATATATATATATATATATAATGGGTTTGTGTATGAGTGTCTTATATGTGTATGAATGTATAAACTGTATATATATATATTATATATATATATATATATATATATATATATATATATATATATATATATTATATGTAGACAATATATGTATGGATGTATATGTGTGTCGTGTGAGCGCTGTGTTTGAAGAGGAGATTATTACTATCGCATTTTGATTTGGTGTTGTTGAGAAACAGAAAATTATAAAATAACATCTGGAAAATCACTTAATTTAAGCCGTATTGACAAAGTTTTCTCCCATTATATGGCTAACCAACCACATAATTGGTTAGCCATGTAATGAGTAATGCAGCACGTTATATTTATTACTTCCACTCTAGTTATTAGTTCTGTCACTTGACGGCAGGAAGATTCCTCATTGAATGGGTCGGTATAGTTCTCAACTAGCACTCTGCTGGGCCCGCGTTCGATTCTCCGACCGGCCAGTGAAGAATTAGAGGAATTTATTTCTGGTGATAGAAATTCGTTTCTCGTTATAATGTGGTTCGGAATCCACAATAAGCTATAGGTCCCGTTGCTAGGTAACCAGTCGGTTCCTAGCCACGTAAAATAAATCTAATACTTCGGGCCAGCCCTCTCTAGGAGAGCTGTTAATCAGCTCAGTGGTCTGGTTAAACTAAGGTATACTTTACTTAACTTTTTTTGACGGCAGGATGCATATTGAAAAAGTAAGTTATTACGATAATTTCTTGATGTCTTTAATAATTCATTTAAGAATAATTCATAAGTGCTTATGTTTGAGTTCTGTCTTTGAGTTATATGAGATCAGTTGTTCTATTTTTTGTTTTGTATCAGTGCCGTTTTTAAATAATTAATTTATATATTCATGAGATTAAAGAATTAAATTTTGCATTAGTTTCATAATTGATGGTATCGTCCTTTTCTGATTCATAATGGCTCGGATGCATTTTTCTTTGCTCTTTAAACTTTTCTCTGCAATGGAAACCTGCATTGCACTCTTGCGTGCCTGACCTTAATCGTCGCCTTTCTATCCTATAAGCAACGTTTATTCCTCTGCCTCCTTTAACCCTCACGGGGGTAACTTCATTCCGCGTGCCCCGGCAACTTTCTTCTTTTTTTCAAAACACGCAGCAGATCCTCCTACGGGAACCACTCCGCGCGATTAGTTTTCATGTCAGGCGAAAGGCGTTATCGACGGCCGCAATAAAAACAGACTCGCCGGGCCATCTAGCGCGACTCCGACACAACTAATTGTCAACAGGGACGTCTCACCCTCCCGCAATTGAGCCTCAAGGCATAGCGCCCCCCCTCCTTCCCCCTCCCCCTTCCCCAGCCCCTCTCCCTCTCCCTCTCTCTCTCTCTCTCTCTCTCTCTCTCTCTCTTTGTCAGGATATCTCTAAAAGGTCCAAATGCGTTCGATTCCCGGCAATCCCAAGGACACTGGCAAGTGGTTGGGGCTGAGACATCAATTACAATTTATGAGTCAGGACCAACTTCTCTTTTCCTTATCGTTGGATCTGCGTGCGACCCACAGACTACTCCACATGCTCAGTCTCTCAGCCGACATGTTTATTTGTGTATATAAGCGAAACATGGACTTTGATATGATATATCCACTACAAAATTCTGTTCATGTACTCCAGGAGAATATGGATTGGTCCTGACTTAGGTACAAATAATAGGCCAAAGGGCGTGCGCACAGAAAAGATAACACATTAACACCTAGAGGTTTTGTATAGCAATTTCTCAGCTGCTGACGTGCTTTTCCATTAGAGATATTACGTCAGTGACAAGTGATTGAAACACCCACCCTCTCTCTCTCTCTCTCTAATACACACACACACACAGATGCACACACTCTCTCTCTCTCTCTCTCTCTCTCTCTCTCTCTCTCACACACACAGGCAGGATGAGATGCGTTGGAAGAGTTCGTTAGCGAGAAATTTTCCGCAATTAGACCCCTTTGAATAGTAATAAACGAGACCCGAGCAAATACTTGTGAGGATTCTTCCGTCGGTAATTGTTGCCTGAAATCCGGAAAATGCAACTTATCTACACGGAAAGTTATTAAAGAGCCAGTCTACGACCGCGCCGCAACTGAGCAAGTGGCTGCGATGTGTCGTAAGTCTTTTTTTATTTATTTATTTATTTATTTTTTTTACAATTGCTATGTCGATCGCATTTCCGTAGCAGATTCAACACGTCGATGCCGACTCTCCGCCTCTCTTTCTCTCTCGCGCCAGACGAGATGGTGAGTGCAGATATTCTGTATTTTACCTAATCCCTGTGAACTTCAAGTTCACCTGAGAGTTATTTAATGGTAATTAAAACATGGAAGCTTCGCCGGAGTGTGGCACTAATTGGTGATTAAAAGTTAAATTATCTGACTGCAAAGCGAAGGAGAGGCGTTTCGAATTTAAGCTTCTCTTACGCTGGTGAGAATCGGTCTCGCTCTGATTCTACCTTCGGGGTAACCAGAAAAAGGAAGAAGATACCTTCGCAAATGATGCTAATGGCGATCATTATCATTTATATTATTTAGGCGTAGGTTGATGTAAAAACACATTAGAATATCATAGAAATAAGTTACCATTAGTGCCTCATTATACATAAGGATTGATTTCTTTATGTAATTATTATAGTACAGTTTATCAAGAAAACAATCTGCTTTTGTATATTGATGTTTGGGAACAAAATATGTATATTCAATAAAAAAAAAGTGTGTGAATGTTTAATTCTTTTTTTTTTCACATACAGCCATTCAGTTTGGTGGAAGTATCTTGGTCGAGTAAATTAACCCTTTAGTTTATTCCACAAGAATGCATGCACATACGAAGAACAAAACTAAATATAACATAAACATTCTATTGTTTTTCATTCAAACTATTTTGCTTAGTTACCATAGATATTTGCCGATAATTTTTCTATGAATATCTTTTGATTGCATAAAGTCTTTCGCTTTCGACTTTCAGTAAGTAGCTCTAGATTTCTTAGTTTTTTATCCAAAAGGCGATTCATGCACTGGACGGATTACTAGATCCTAGCAGTTGGTGCTTGTTTCAGATATAAATAAGAGACGGAAAGGGAAGTACCAGAAATACATTTTGTGAAAATTCTTACGAACCTGCTGGAGTCCAGGACGCTTGTCCTTTAAGAAATAATGAATATCATCAAGAGTCACGGGGTTCGCTGTCATGTAACGCCAGTTCTTCATCCCATCAATCAACGAATCCTTAGTGGAGTATTTTTCAATTACCTAACAATACTCGCTCATAACACCGTTCGTCTTTCCTCTCCCTCGCCCTCCCATCCACCCCGAACCCCCATCAAAGCACTCCCCAACCCCCTCCATTTCTCCACCTACTTCGAAAAGCCTTTGAAGGCGAATCTTGCTCCATTAAAGAATGAGTTACGAGGCTTTTGAAAATATTACCCCATGATACTCGTGATATGAAAGACATGACGTGAAGCGTCCCGTGCTCTAGGGGAGCCATTAAAATGAAGGGAAATAAGATAAATGAATTGAGTGTTATTTTCAAGGAGGTGATGGAAGTTGGGGGGGAAGGGGGGGAGGGTGTAAAAAAATGGCAAAGCACGACGGCGGCAGCGACTAAGGTGGCCTTTGCGGCGCCTCTGTTGATAGAAAATATTATTATTATTTTTTTTATTTTTTTATTTAATTTTTTTTTTTTTTTTTTTTTTTTACTTTGGGGATGTCGATAAAGTGGGAACAACTTGGAGGACTTTCACGTACCACATGTGCGCTTTTAAATCCGGGATGGCTTAATGGTAGTCTGGCTTGCCCTAAGAAAATAGATAGCACAACATTAACTAGGGTCTTCCTTTTTTTGTTGGTGGGCAGGATTGACTTGCTTTTTTGGAAAGAATAAAGTTCATGTTCCTTTTGCAGAGCCGTAATTTTGTTATCCTGTAATACATGTTAGACAGGTCAATCTTAAAGGGTTTATATATATTAAGAGAATAACTGATGCTTGGAATGCGAAGGAAATACTTTTAAAGTGATTTCAGGAGTCGGTGGACTTGCTGGCAGTGGACCATGACAAAATAATGCAAACAAAATTAATTTTTTTTTTCTTTCTCAAGTCTCAAGCACAGCCGCCGCAGTCATCTTTCTGGTGATACCCAGAGGGTATTGCTGGTCTGTTGCCTTTGTCCGTTCATTAATCTGTCTGCCCATCCGTCCACATTAACACGCGGACAAGACTTTACTGCAAGAGGCTTTGTACCACTGAAAGTGAATTTACATGTGCTTTCAAGGCGGTAGAGGGCGTGCATAATCATAACTGTTTCCTTTGCTTGATTGTTCCCTCACATCATTACCCTTTGTGAGAGAGAGAGAGAGAGAGAGAGAGAGAGAGAGAGAGAGAGACCTTACTTTACCTTACCTTACAGTTCGTTCGGGTTGCCCCAGGTCCCTCAGTGTGAGGCACCTCTGATGTCTACCAGAGAATTACTAATGCATCTTCCGGTATATTTTGCATCTTCCAATCTTGGATGGTCTGGGATGCATCTTAAATATTTGTCGAGCTTATTCTTAAACACATCTACGCTCACTCCTGATGTATTCCTCAGATGAGCTGGTAGCGCATTGAATAGACGCTGAGAGAGAGAGAGAGAAAAAATCACTGCATTAAACTTGCAAAAGTAACCCGGGTGATGGTGCAGAATAGGTCTACCTGAATCCATGCCTTCGCGGTTATTTTCATGTTTTTCACTGATATCCTGTCTGATAAATATTGTGTAAATTTTAGGGTCGGATAACGCTCCAGATTCATGAACTCTCGGATGGTTGGTTGCGACAGGAAAAATTTCCAGTTAACAATTTGTTGTCGGCGGTGCTTTGACGACAGAACAAACGAAGATGTTATACGAGCATTTCTGCTAGTTTCATTTTTGTTTTCCAAATGAAATTATATATATATAATATATATGTGTGTGTATGTGTGTTTGTGTGTGTGTGATATACATATGTGTGTGTGTTTGTGAGTATGTATGCATGTACACTTGTATATATCTGTCTATATACATACATACATACATACATACATATAATCATATGCACATGAATAATGGTAGACAGTGAAACTATATGTATGAGATTTTGTCAATTTGAAAATAAATCTTGAATGAGAATAATAGGAGTCAGATGACAGGACAGAATAGACAGAGGAATCATGCCATTAGGGCAATTATGGAAGTCCCGTACTTGTGCAGATGATATAGGGCACTTGGAAATGGCTTGTATGTGTCCTTGGAAAAGAGTACTTGATAGCGTGAGCTGAGGTGCTGTGGGCACCAGAAGAACTGGAAGACCAGGATCTACTTTGGTGAGAGCTGTGAGACTGCAGGCTGGAGATGAGTGAAGATTGCATGAATATTATTACAGAAATTATTTTGATGTGAAATCATACGATTTCCTTCTATGCTATTCATCAAGGTTGAATAGCAGTCTGACGATTTCACTGGCTCGCAGAGAATTCATTCGTCGGTTAAAATTGCAGTGAAAACACTGTGTAAATTTTATACACGAACATTTGTTCTCATATATTTTGCTTGAAGAACAGAGCTCCAGGGAAGCACTCCCAAGCTGTTTCACCAAATGAATCCTGTTTCATTTGTTGTTTTTCTTCTGGCTGTTTCTGCACGGTGATCTACATTCTCCAGCTCCTTTGTAAGGGAGAGATGGGGTTGTGTTACAGAAACATTAAATCTTTGTTATGACGACTAATAGTTTTAGAAAACAATTAACTATGAAAAGTCTTTTCCCATTAAGAAAATAACCTTTCCGAGCGTCGTGTATGTGCGTGAACTGGTTTCTCTCGAGGGATCCTTTTGTTGTGCTTTCCTCTCCTTCGTTTTGCTTTCATTGTTTTCTCC
Organism: Macrobrachium rosenbergii; assembly: GCF_040412425.1. NCBI lineage: Eukaryota > Metazoa > Arthropoda > Malacostraca > Decapoda > Palaemonidae > Macrobrachium > Macrobrachium rosenbergii. The sequence goes on along the minus strand of NC_089743.1, from coordinate 13,506,541 downwards.
AGATGTTGGAGTACACTGCAGCCTTTTGTTTTGTGAAGTATTTACGTGATAGTTTTGTTTATGCAAAGTTGATCTCTTTTGTCTCCAGAGACGTTAAGATTTGTTTGTCTTCCTGTGTAGTTGCTGAAAGCTTCCGAGGAAATGTATATTATTTTACTGCCTTTCTTTATGCAAAAACTGTTCTCCAGATGAAAAGTTACATCCTTAAATGGCTTTGCAAATTATTACATTTTGTATATATTTCAGTGGAAAGATTTTTTTTGCAAGATTAATTGTACAAAAATGAGTTCAAAGAAAAAAATCGGACTCTCTCTCTCTCTCTCTCTCTCTCTCTCTCTCTCTCTCTCTCTCTCTCTCTCTCTCTCTCGTAATTCTCTATCGACAGGAGATATTTATTGCGTTGGAAGGCTTAATTATGTCTGATTGTTTAAACAGCCGCTATTATTCCTAGAAGCCCTGTGCCATTGCTCCGTTTAACGGAGCCACTTTTTCTTTCTGGCAAATTTAGGCTGACATCCTGTACAACAACGATCTTCGTTTTCCCCTGTGTATCAGTCGCGTATTTCTTTCCCTTTTATCGCAAATTTAAAATACTCTTTCCTTTTTCCGTATCCCTTCCAAACGACCGTCTGTTAACCGTTAACGGTGGTACATAAAAGGGAGCTGTAGAATCGGAGTCTGTCTTTGTTTAATGTTTATCTTCTTGTCAATCTGCATTAGGGGACATCTTTGTTGAATCTGGTTCGTACTAAAGTTATCGGTTTATTGATATATAAATTTATATATATATATATATATATATATATATATATATATATATATATATATATATATATATATATATATATATATATATATACATATATACAATATGTATACAATATGTATATATATATAAATTGTGAGAGAGAGCAAGAGATAAGCAACTCTACGTGCATGCCTGTAAGTTTGTGTTTAATACTAAAATGTCTAGCATATACTTCTTTAAACATAGAAATAAATGTATGCTTACATTTGGTTTGTGTGCTCAGCAAAATGCAGCATTTCTTAAAAAGAGATGGAGACGGAAATGAATATAGAAATGACCGGCGAATTTTCCCTCTAAAAGCTGAGTGAGAGTTGAAACTCATATCCGAAATGCTTCTATTCGTCGTCGTAACTTTTGAAACAATATTTCACTGCTTTCTGCAGCTACGCCGATTCCATAAAGACGTCCAGAATTTAAATATTTTCCGGTTTCATCTTTACAGACACTCTTCTTCTGTTCTGTAGCTTTCACAGAATTTTCAAGTCCTTTCTTGCCCCACTTCCTGTGGTTAGATCTCTTCTCGGCTTCCGCCACCTCTGCAACATTAACGTTTCACACGTATATGAATTTATTAAATTCTGACATTCTTCTGCCATCGTTGTAACATGCATTGCTTCGTTGACTTCCAGTTTCTTAAAACCTTATTCATGTTTTCTTTTGTTTTCAACTTTATTTTCTTAGAAAAATTTTTTAAACCAGTTCTTTGATTTCAACAACTTCCCTTCATCGGAGCTAATCAACACTGTTAACTTCAGCGAACATCAGCGATTCCACTGTTTTCTGACAGTCTCTGTCCTTTCCTTATATTTCATATCCTTTCCTTATATTTCATATCATTGGTGACCAGTTGGTTCTAAGCCATATAATATAAGTCTAATCCTTCGGGCCAGCCCTAGGAGAACTGTTAATCAGCTCAGTGGTCTGGTTAAACTAAGGTATACTTAACGAGGACTGGAGGACGTAAAACTTTCAATCTCACGTTTGCTTTGATGTCAATCTGGTGATTCCACTATACATATTTTAACCTTACACTCCAGTTATTATTATGTTAATAACTCTTATCAAACTGTAATCCATATTGTATATCATCTACATCACCTGGAGTTCATCATAATGGTGTTTCAGTTTATCTATCGAAATTTAATCCTCTCCAAAGAGGTTTAAAAACTCAGTTGTGTGGGATTAACATTTAAATATCATTATAGCATGTGTTTAAAGTTTCTAACTTTGACTAACGCTTAAATCACAGTATGTGTAAAATCTATATATATATATATATTATATATATATATATATATATATATATATATATATATATATATATATATATATATATATATATATATATATATAAATTTATATATATAATATATATATATATAGTATGTATATATATACGTATATGTATATATCAATAGATAGCTAGATAAATTGAAGGAAAAAAGGAATGATCAAAATGGTATATTTGTAAACGTTATATAAAATGTTTATAAATACATGTATACATCATAACTTCCATAAATGCGTACACAGACAATATACAGTACCTCCCTCTAAACGAACGAAAATTAAAATCAACACGAACCTAAGTGTCTTATTTGCAAAAGCCTGTGCGTGAGAGTACTCGTAGAAGTTGAGTTGTGTTGTATAGGTCGGGTGAGGCTTGGGATTCGGTCGACCAAGAACTCGTCTGATAACAGCGTACAAGCTTTGGCCCCAAACACAACTTCCAGATATGTTACCGCAGCTGTCACTTCGAGCGTGTTGGTGGAGTTGTAATGTCCATAGGTGATATTATATATCAAAGTGAGGGAATTTGTGGATACGTTTATGATCCTGCTGGCTATAGCTCTGAACTGGTAGATGCAGACGATGCTTGGAAAGGTCGTGGACTGTCGTGGTCTGTCGAATACAATAATAATAATAATAATAATAATAATAATAATAATAATAATAATAATAATAAGTGATAGAATATTGTTTATTTTAATTATGATTTTAATATTATTACTGAATAAAAGTTAATAACATGACCATTGAAAACCACTGCTTTTATCATCAGAAGTTCTGTTTATGATCGCAGTAGCAATTACGTAGAGGTCATTACTGTTGGCGTTCATAGCAGTAACTGTATGCAAAGGTTAATGCTCTAATCATCCGATCTAATGCATCTTTGTGAAGGCAATCTAATGAATCAAGTCTCTTCCAAGCGTTTAAAAGCCTAGTATGATGAATATGGTTTTTACTGCGGAATAGTATTTTACCTTTGTTGATCTTCGAGTGAGCGGGAAAATAAGTTTTCTACTGCCGTGGAAAATAAGGAGCACTTCATGTGCATTTAAAATTTATAATGAAGTTGTTAATTGTCGCACACTTCGCTAGTCCTCTGTTTATGACGAAGCTACTTGGTCTGGAAATTAGTAGATATAATGAATATTTTGATATCCTTTGCATTGTTTTATGTGTATATCCAATTACAAACCGAACCGTTATCATCGTCACCGGAAAAAGATGAGTCATTTCTACCCCATTTTCTTTTCGTTATCGTTAAATTGCAGCGGCATATTGGAAACGAGGTCATTTTAATGGTGTGACGAAAAGTAAACGCGCGTTCGTGTGATTAGGTTTAGTTATATGGTTTATTTGTTGGAAGCCGTGATCCAAGTCGTAAAAAATGTGAAAGCAAACGGCTCGGGTGATGAATTCTCCGGTGATTTATTTTTGAGGTTTGCGGAACCCAATGAAAATTTATGGCCTGTTTAATTAGGCTTACGAGATCATGAACATACGTATTCAATAAGTAATTAATTTTATTGTGATTACAGTTGAATTTTTGCATAATTTTTTTTACCTCCATTGGTTTCTTTTGTCTGTTTCAGTCTAATATTACTAACAACAATTTATTATTATTGGTTAATTTACATTAAGCCAGTAATCCGAATGAGGCGAAATTGATGATCTGACCAAATGAACTGAACTTGAATAATACAAACAATATTGGGTGTACACATTATAATGACATTGAATTAGTTTTGAATTCACGCTATTGCCAGATCGTTGAAGTTCAATAGCTCTGTGATTTCAGAACCAGAGAAAATCATCGTACTTTCACAGCACGATGATTTTTAGTTACGGTAATTTGAAAGTTCAAATTGCAATCAAGTTAATTTATTAAAGTTACATTTTCTGTTTACGGACAACTTTGAATTTCTCCTAACGTTATCCATCTCCTACTTTTCAACCTTAACTGTTTAAATCATCTTACGGCGCACCCTAAGTATTCTTCTACTATTAATATTATTTCTTCATTTTGCTACGCAAAAGGAAGCGAGCTGTTGTCAAGGACCTCTTGTTAAGGCTTCTCCGAATGAGGAAAATCAAGAAAATATTGGAAACACTTTATAGTCTAATTAACGTTTTCACCAAGTTTTGTTTTCTGGCTCTCTGTAGGGACTGATTTACCAACTTTCCCTCTTGGTGTTTTGTGCATTAATGACTTCTCTCTTCGGTTTTCGTAGTTCTTCATTGGAGGGGTGGGTAGAGCTCTCGGCTAGCACGCTGTTGGCCCAGCGTTCGACTCTCCGACCGACCAATGAAGAATTAGAGGAATTTGTTTCTGGTGATAGAAATTCATTTCTCGTCATAATGTGGTTCTAATCCCACAAAAGTTGTGGGTCCCGTTGCTAGGTAACCAGTTGGTTCTTAGCCACGTAAAATAAATCTAATCCTCGGGCCAGCCCTCTCTAGGAGAGCTGTTAATCAGCTCAGTGGTCTGGTTAAACAAAGATGTACTTAACTTTTCGGTTTTCGTGGCAGTTAAAAGCATTGTTCTTCTTCTAGAATTTTGCGGATTAATCTTTTTTCTTGTCTTGACAACGAGAGTTTCCTCGGCATTATCATTTAACTCTTATTACCGATATTGCTACAATTATCACTATAATGCTGTTGAACATGATCTAGAGCCTCGATGGCTCAGTCGGTAGAGCAGCAGCCTAGGACTTCGTAGAGGTCCGCGGCGCGGGTTCAGATCCGCAGCCAACTGGTCAGAGAAGGCGGACACTTTGCTATCCGTGTAGACACCCCGGGATTACGTATGTAATCAACGGATAGGTTTGCTGAAAGCAAATGGGTGTTACAGACTAATACACACAGAAACAAAGCCACTCCAACATCTTCTAAAAACATAACAGACACCTCACACGTCTCAAACTGTCGACCTAACCGCCCAGTTCTCCTCACTGCTGGGAGAAAGGGAGCTGGGGATTGGTACGATACACGTACACATCGTTACCGGGGTCTAAGCGATGTCAGGCAGGGCAGCCGATCGAGGCTACGGCCTACCCCAACGCCAAATCAAAAGTCCTTCAAAAAGAAGGCATCGTGCTTACCCCATATAAAAATGGGAAAAAGCACGTTAAAACGAAGAAGAAGAAGAAGCTGTTGAACATGATCTATCGCAACACTCGAGAGTATTTTGATCCCGTGATTTACCTCAGCGTGATTGTCTACTGGGCCAAATTTTTCGTCTGGCCTTCATTCATTTCGGTTTGTAGAAATAATTATAAAGTTTTTCTATAAATTAATTTTATAGATTCCATGGAGGAAGTTTTTATTTTTATGTGAATTATATCGATCATTGTTTATATCTATATATCTGTCTATCTATCTATCTATCTATTTATCTGTCTGTCTGTCTGCCTGTCTATCTATTTATCTATCTATCTATCTATATATATATATATATATATATATATATATATATATATATATATATTATATATATATATTATATTTATATATTTATACACACACACACACACACACACACACACACATATATATATATATATATATATATATATATATATATATATATATATATATATATATATATATATACATACAGTATATATATATATATATATATATATATATATATATATATATATATATATATATATATACACAGTATATATATGTAGGCCTATATATATATATTTCTTGCATTGACAGATTGAAACTGATAGACATCAGTTTCATTTTTTTACATCTAATTTCATATAATTTCATATAATTTCTGCTTGTTATCCCTTATCAGTGACGAAGTTCACAGATATACATATGTAGGAAGGATTATACATTTGTGTTTATGTGAGATTACCTCAGTGGATTTAAAATGATTTTCCACATTTCATTACGGCAAACAAAAGAGAAAACGCATTTTACATCAGGGAAATAACTTACTGAAGCCGTTCCATAATCTTTACTCTTCTTTGCTTTTGTTCCAGGGTCCTCTTCCAGTGGCCTCGCGTCTTGGCTGCTTCAGTCAAGAGAACCTCATTAAAAGGTAAGACTTATTTATTACATGAATGTACTTCCGTTCGAATTTATTGTTGCTAATGAGCTGAAGTTGGGCCTTACGGTGCGGTCCCAATGCCTCGTTAAATTTATTTGTTTGGCTGCATGGGATAACTCATGGTGCGTTACAAATGCGTCGTTAGATATATTCGTTTGGTTGTTCGAAATAAATCACTTTCGGATTTATTCGAACAGTAGCCAGACCTCGCTTCCCTCTTCCCTTGTTTATGTATTTATTCTCCCATTCATTTGATCGTATAGCTTGTTTAGCCACGTTTGTTCAATAAACTTTGTACGTTACCAGACATTTCATTTTAGACTGTGTATCACTGGAATTTCGTCACATTAAGTTGTTTCAGGTCTTAATGCGATGTCAACCAAATATTGCAGCGTTTACGCTTTACTGCTCTTCTTGCAAATGCAGCAAGGAAGTTGCGGCCAGTAAGGGGCCAATTTGCATCGTAATTTGCCAAATTATCCGCCACTTATCCTGCAATATGCAACATGACACAAATGCCACGGCAATCTGGGTGATAAGCAGCCCCGAGTAATGTTGCAAGTTGCAGGAAAACCAATAGAGATTTGTGCATCGTAAATTGGTTATGCGATTGGTGACAAGCGTGCCCGAGGGCTAATCGCTTTTGGGCACTTGAAGCTCTGGTACGATGGATTTCTCTGCGCTTTGTCATTAGTAAGATCTTCATTTAGTGATATTCAGTCTTCGAAAGCAAAAACCAGTGTTGATTAGTTTTCCTTAAATGGTCTATAATCTCTACCGGTTCCTCAAAAGTGATGATTACCTCTCATAGTGGATAGGTTCTTTGTCTTACTGAATTTTAATGAATATTTTTGTAGTGGTTTCCTCTTTTTACGGAAGTGATTACTCAGGACTAGTTGGAAGGTTAATTGACGTGAATGAAACAGGAAAAATTTCTTAAGAGTTATTGAATATGACTCACGAAAAAGGAACTGTTTCTTTATTTTGAGGGTTTTTAATTAGAAAAATATTTTGGATAACATTTTTTCTTTAACAAAGGCAGTTATTTATATCTGGGTCGCTTGCTCTTGCGAATTTTGTAATGGGTCAGAATTCAGCGGTGTGTATACGTGACATTCAAAGATTATTGATTAATGCAGTATTTTGCCTTATACTATACCCGAATGAAATATATACCAATGCCAGGTATTTTGTGGTATCTGGGACGCTGTACACGCCGTCCTTTCAATTATTTTTTTACCTGCGTTCGGTCTGCCACACTTGGTTGCCTATGCACTTTTTTTTTCCTTCAAGAATTTATATTTATTTTGTTGCTCTTATTTACATTTTTATTTAATTTCTGTTATCTGGTGATCCTGTTCTAAGGAATACATTTAAACTGATGAAAGCTGTATAAACAGCACTGCTAATTAAAATCATGATGAGAATATTTCTAGCAAAATGATTGCTTACTCAGAATATTTTAATACCTATTTTTAAACTTTTTTTTCTTTTACTCAGGAACGCCACAACTTGAGTACGTGTTCAAAATGTTAAATTTTGGAGAGGACCTATTTTAGGCAGTTCTGGGTGTCACCTCCCGCTTTTCAGCAAGTATTTTGGGATGAATTAGCTTTTCAGCAAGTATGTTGGGATGAATTACCAGTTAGTTGCCCTTCTCTAACCTGAATATATATGCACCAGTTACGTAATTTACAGCTGAGGTCAAAGTCTTATGGAGTTACAGCTGGAAAAACCTTAAATCGCTCCACCTCGCACGTGGTGCATTATCCCGATGTACCACAACTGGGTAATAATAAGTTTAATCCTTCGGGCCAGCCCTAGGAGAGCTGTTAATCAGCTCAGTGGTCTGGTAAAACTAAGGTATACTTAACTTTTTTTTTTCAAGCTTGCCGTGATGACGTCACCATTTGGATCTGTGGTTTGCGAGGCGATGGTATTTTGTTAATGTGCCAGTGTTGCCAGGTGGTGAGGCGGTTGCTAGATTGTGGGACCCAACAGCGTTTGGTGAAATCTGTAGAGAGTTAATTTAATTAATGACCAGTGCTTGCGTGAGGTGAATTGTGAAGGATTTCCTGATTTTGTTGTTAGCACTTGAAGTATCTTGCAATTAAGTCTGCTCCAAAACGATAGTTTTTAGTTTTCTTCTTTCCTGTAAGGATTTTATTTTATTTTATTTATTTTTATTTATTTATTTATTTATTTATTTATATTTTTTTGTTCTTGGTATTCATAAATTTACCCTGTACAGTCCTGTAAAATCAGAGGTTTGATGCTAGACCTTGTAAGCAAGTTCATCGAGGTAAACCTACACCTCAGGAGTAGTTGCCTGGATTAAATTTATCCCAAAGTCTGTGTCTGACGACAACCACTGATATTGTAAGACCATCAATCAAACGATAAGAGAGAGAGAGAGAGAGAGAGAGAGAGAGAGAGAGAGAGAGAGAGAGAGAGAGAGAGAGAGAGAGAGATAACGCCACTGTTTTGGTGTTAAAACCATCGGTCCTTGCGTTGGTGGTGCTCACAGTTTTATGAATAGGTGCATGGTTCATAGAGATAATAAAGTATAATAAAGTACTCGTATATCAACGAATTTTGCCTCAGAAGGAGAACGCATTATTAATTGCTTGTTGATTGCACGCCTTGTACTGAATTAGTCATCGTCGTCATGTACTGTATTTTGGTATTTTATGCTATTTGTAATGCTGGTGAAAAGTTTTCCGTAAGATTGCCTAGGTTGTCCTGGTTCAAGTAGCTTACAGTATCAATAATCTACGGTGAGAAAAGAAAAAAAAGATAGAGAGGGCTGGTGAGCCTATTGTGTTGGTATAATGAGCGGCTGATATAGAAATTTTTGCTTGTGATTTTTGCACATAAATTGTTGTCGATGTTTTTCTTGAGCCCCTCCTCACAAGAGAAAGATATATATATATATATATATATATATATATATATATATATATATATATATATATATATATATATATATATATATATATATATATATATATATATATATATATATATATATATATATATAGAGAGAGAGAGATATATATAGAGATATAGAGAGAGAGAGAGAGAGAGAGAGATAATATCACAGTTTTCTAAAATGTCATTGCCTTATCTTAAATTTGCTACGCAAAATAACTCTTAATTATTCAAATTCGTGAAAATGATTCAAACAGATTTTGAAAGGAAAAAGGAAAAAAAATCAGACTATCAACATACGTGCAAAGTAATAAAAGAGTAAAGTTCGAAGCAAAGTAAAAAAAAAAATATGAGATTTGGACTTTGCTGGAGATCCAGCAGAGATGGGAGTATTACCCAGAGCTGCGACAGAATTGTTTGTGTTACGCTCTTGTGAGTTTTAAGACATTCTGCAGAAAAATAAATCATGTCAAGAAACCATATGAATCTAATTTAAATCTTCACGGTCATTCAAGTACGATTTTTAAGAATAAATTTTCGTAGGCAAAGAAATGAGTATCTTTTGTGACCATTGAAATACCATTGTAACAAGGGGTTACGGACAGACATCAGAGAGGATGCTGGTGACCTCAACCTTGAGTACTTCGATTCATGTTCTGTAGGTTAAGATTTCTTCCGAGTAGGAAAGTATTTAGCCGAAGGAAATTTGTTGTGTTTGGGAGCAATCATGTTGAAATTAATTAAGACGAAAAATGCTCTTAATGATAAGACAAGGGGAAAACGGAAAATTATTTGGTTAGTGTTTGAGAAATGGCAGAATTTTGACAATCCAGAATACAGCACATTTCTGCTCACGTTTTCTTTTTATTATGTAGACATTTTTTTTATCTATCTCTATCTATCTATCTATCTATCTATCTATCTATCTATCTATCTATCTATCTATCTATATCTATATATATATATATATATATATATATATATATATATATATATATATATATATATGTGTGTGTGTGTGTGTGTATGTATGTATGTATATATACACATACTCATAAATATACCTGTTATAGCTACAGATTCTAGCCTTCCTATCTCGCCTAGTAATTTGGGATGAAGTTGCTACCCCCATCTCCTCTCCACCTTACAGGTGACGGTCATATATCATATATCATCTGCCTAATTCGCTACTCAGGTCAACAGAGTCACAATAGTTTTTAACAGAATAGTCCCGTATCATTTCCCCTTGCTCATGAATCGATTCCAAACGAGACAAGTGTCTCACCCTGCATTGCGTGCATGCGTAGAATTTACAGGAAGCTTAAGTAAACACCAATAGTAAATAGTATCTATCTATGTTATGTTAAATACACTTCTTGGAATTTTCCAGTGGAAACTTCCGTCCTTATTTATCAGACATTTTAAATTTGTATGTATGTACGTATCCCTGCGTGTCTCGAAACATCTGGTAAGAAAATAAGCTTCTACCTTAGCCACTAATATAATACTGGAACGGTAGTACGCGGCGGGAGAATAGGTAATTTGGTATATGAAAGTCGGGGGATTAACTCTGCCACAAAGTTAGGCCCCCTTGGCTGTCTACCTAAATCCTTGCTACAACACGTCACTTGAGACGGGAGTAAGCAATCTCTATAATTAATTTTTTTTTTTTTTTGGTAGTGTACTAAGTTTTAAACATGAATGGTAAATTTGTAATTATTATTTCAGAATACTAGCATCATTTAAATTCTATTTATTTTCTGTTACCATTTATTATTATTATTATTATTATTATTATTATTATTATTATTATTATTATTTCAAAGTACTAGCATGAGTAAAGTTCTATTTATTTTCTGCTACCATTTATTATTATTATTATTATTATTATTATTATTATTATTATTATTATTACTTTTTATTATTATTATTATTATTATTATTATTATTATTATTATTATTATTATTAGATCGCCCAAACATAAAGAGATGTCGATTTGTGTTAGCCTTAGTAGTTTATTTTGGTGCTATGAATAACGAAAATGTATTATTTTTGGTTTTATTGTGAGCCTGCAATAAAAATGTAGAGAACGCTGTTCCTGTTTCCGTAAATTGCAAAATTGTGGTTAATATTATAAAGAGGAGAGAAAAATCGTTTCATTTTTTATTTCTAGCTGAATAAAACACTTCATACTTAATTCTAGATATAAACTGCGAAAGAGATGTTGGTGAATTCAGTTACTGGTAAATGGGAAGTCATTTTAAATTCAGTATGCAAAGGAAAATACTGATTATGAAAAGGATGCCATCTTTAACTAAGAGATTCAAACTCATCATCTGAACAATTAACTCAGTCCTTCTTGTGTCATGCATATGATCAAAGTTGTACTTGGAAAAGTAGATTTCATTACGACAGAATATCTCGTGGAGGGAACGAAAGGACAAAAATTTAATTATTTTTAAGCGTTTATACATGAAATCAAAATATGAATGCGGCAACAACCGTAGTCTTTATTTATATATATATATATATATATATATATATATATATATATATATATATGTACAGTATGTATGTATGTATGTATGTATGTATGTATAACTGAATCACGAAGATATAGAACGTGAAGAATGTATAAATTGAGACAATTATATATATGAATATATATATAAAAATGGAACAATGGAGTGGTTTCTGAAACAAGGCCTTTCGACTCACTGTCTTTTCTTAGCAGACTGATAAGAAATGTAAAAATAAGTTTACAAAAAAGTTCGTATAATTTATAGATGGCACACAGATATCTCTGAGGCTGTGGAATAAAGGAACAGATGTACTTGGAATCCAACACAGTTGAAGAATTAGTGGACCTACCAAAACAAGGGTAAGTATTTGAGAGTTTTTACAAAAGATTAGGCCCAACACTTTTTGCCCCACTGATAGATTTGTTAGTTTTGATTTTTATTCTCTTTTTACTAAAGTCCCTATAGATTCTTTTTAGAGTATCTTGGTAACGACCTTATCCATCATGAATTACCTCTACCTGTAAATCATATTATTTCACTCACTAGGTTGTTCATTTGTGATTTTAAGTTTATATTTAATGGTGAATTCTACCAAAAAATATTTGGTAGAATTCACCACTCCTATCAAACTTGTTAAAAACGATATTTACCTAATATCATTTATATTCCTTGAAAGTGTTACAGATATGTTGACGATATTTTAGCTCTTTTGCCTGCAGGTATTCATGTAAATTATTTACCCTCTAATTTGAATAACCAAGACAATTGCCTCCCTTCCTTAGATATTTTAATACATATAAAGAACCATTTCAATGCAAATTCAGTATTTATAGGAAACCAACCAACAACTTAACTTGATGTCCATTTTTATTCAGGCCACCACCTTAGTATCAAAATATCCACTTTTTCTTGTATGTTTTTACTAGCATTGTGCATTGTCAGTCCCCAGTATTTGGATCAAGAAATCGAATACAGAAGAAAAATATGGACAGATTTATGTTACCCTTCACAAATACTAGAATATTTTCTATAATAAAGCCCACAAAAAGTTTTATAGTGAAAGTAACATGAAGAAAGAAACCCCTAAGATCATTCTTAGCTTGCCTTATTTTAGTGGTTTTGAAACCATAAAATCATTGTTAAAATCTTTTAATGTCAACCTGGTTTTTCCCTATAATAACAAAGTAAAAGGAATGTTAATAAAAAACAGTCCTAAGGAAAGCAACAACATAATATATAAAATTCCATTCTTGGACTGCTCTTCTTTTTACATAGGTCAGTCTAGTGAGGATTTTGAAGTAATAATTAAACAGAATAGTATTCTGTCAAAACTGGGCAAACATCCAATGCAATATTCATTCATTTAAGTGAAAACTCACACAGGATAAATTGGACTGAAAGGTCAGTGATTGCCAGATCGAAAGAATTTTGCTGTTAAGCTTTTAGAATTTGCTGTTATACAGCTTACTTCCAGCTCTAATTTTAACCTGGCATGTATTATTTGGACCCCTGTATTAGTAAAACGTTCAAGAATGACGTTAAAGATAAAATCACTGACTTAATTACTAATTAGTTACCTTATGTATATTTTCTGTGTATTCGTATTTTTAAGATATTTTTCTTGAAAATGTTCATTTTGCAAAAGTTTTTATTGTTTACCAAAACGAGAATATATTGAGTTGTACTTTTATAAACATATGCAATCAGCTTATTCATTCCACGCTCATTTTTGGTGGTCAGTCTCTTCACCTGTATAGTCCTTGAATGGACTCTTCCCTGCTTCTGAGCTGTTGGGCATAATCTTTTGTAAAACATCTCAAATATTTACTCTTGTTTTGGTAGGTCCACTAATTCTTCAACTGTGTTGGATTCCAGGTACATCTGTTCCTTTATTCCACAGCCTCAGGGATATCTGTATGCCATTTGTAAATTATACGAGCTTTCTTGTAAAATTTTTTTTACATTTCTTATCAGTCTGCTAAGTAAAAGACAGTGAGTCAAAAGGCCTAGCAACCACCCCATTGTTTCACTTTTCCCTTTGTGGCATTGCCTTTATATATATATATATATATATATATATATATATATATATATATATATATATATATATATATATATATATATATATACACACACACACACATACTAGCTAACCAACCCGGCGCTGCACGGGAAAACTCTGAATGACAACCAATAAACTTTCTCTCTCTCTCTAAGTCTCCCTTATTCTTTCCCTGTTTCTCCTCCTTAACACCTGCTCTACTCTCTCTCTCTCTCTCTCTCTCTCTCTCTCTCTCTCTTTCTGTTAAGTTAGTTGCTTCAGTTGCATTGCCAAGCATTTTTAACATATTATATTTCACCCGTTCTCACTCCCCATTTGAACTCTCAGTCACTAACCTCGAAAGCCATAGATTAGTCACTAATATCTGTCATTTTTTACATTTTATTTTTCACCCTTTCTCACCCCCCTTCCTATCGGGCTGAACTTGGACTTAAGGGCATTGGAAGTGTTAATATTCATCTCAGCTACCTCAAAAACTATGGATTAGACACTAATATCTGTAATTTTTTACATTTTATTTTTCACCCCTTCTCACTCACCCGCCCCCCTTCCCATCAGGGCTGAACTTTGACTTAAAGGGCCTCAGGAGCATCACTATTCATGTCAGCGACCCCGAAAACTATGGATTAGACACTAATATCTGTCATTTTTTATATTTTATTTTTCACCCAGTCCTATGCTCCCGCCCCCTTCCTAGGCTGAACTTGGACTTAAAGGTCACTGGGAGTGTCACTGTTCATCTCATTGACTTCGAAAACTATGGGTAAGACACTGACATCTGTCGTTTTCGGTTATTTTTACATGTCACCCCCTCCCATACCCCCCTTTGGTGCCATTGAGGTCTTACCCCACAGTATTCTTTTCCAGTTAGTAAGTCATATGTATACTAAGTTTGAATGAAATTGCTCGATGCATTTCAGAGTTATGGTGGAACATACACACATACAGAACAGCAACCATACATCCATTTTATATATATATATATATATATATATATATATATATATATATATATATATATATATATATATATATATATATATATATATATATATATATATATATATATATATATATATATATATATATATATATATATATATATATATATATATATATATACATACACACACATACATACATATGCATGTGTATAATATTATATATATATATATATATATATATATATATATATATATATATATATATTTAATTTACATGCATACATACAGATTTGTGTATGTATATATATATATGTATGTGTGTCTAAAATGGATGTGCGTGTTTTATTTTGTTTTACCGTATTCCTACCAGAACTCAGGCCTATATTAGTGAGGGTAATTTTGAATGTCAGTTATCTTCCAGAGAGTGAAATTACTGAAACTAATTACATCAAGGTAATTACTGAGTACCTGAGTGGCTCCTAAATGAGTGTGGTTTCTACTTTCAAACCGTCTTATGTAGCCAAATTCCTTACAATGTATGAAAGGGGTTTGTGCCTTTGCAGCGTCTTAATTAGAATATAGTAATGATAAAAATCACTGATTGAGTGTTTAGTTGCAGTAACAAAATTAATTAGCAGCCAGATTTCTCCTTCAAATTCTTTATTAACTCTCGCCTATAGGACAGTTCTTGTGTCTTTATACGTGCGCAGTTGTGTAAAGTGAAGAGCTATTGGAGTTTAGGCCTTGAAGATAAGTAAATGAATGTAGAATTTTTCAGTTTATATACGAGGAATAGTGAACATAGAATTAAGGAATAAATGTAATAGTTTAAAACAAAAATCACGCGTGTTCACAATGGAAGTCTCTTGACTGATGTCAACAGGCATTGTTACTTTCTCATCAGTTAAAAAAAAAATATAATATAATATAATATATATATATATATATATATATTAATATATATATATATATATATATATATATATATATATATATATATATATATATATATATATATATATATATAGGTTTCTTTCGTATGTTTATTTTCCTCCGTTTTTTAGTCACTTTTTAGTTCTTGCCTTGGTAGGTGTTCCTTTCAAGTTCTTGCTTTAATTTTTGTATTTGTAAATGTTTAAAGTTTTTAAAGAAGTTTTTCCCGTTGCATAAGTGGCGATTTAAGTATTTATAGTCTAATTTTCCAGCCTGGAGGATGCATCATGTGATGTGAAACGTTGGCATAATAAACTTGATCTTGTGAAAGACATACGTGCCTTTATCTCTTCAACCTGAGATGTTTGTCGGGTCTGTTTCCCTGTGATTCTTCTATATATATATATATATATATATATATATATATATATATATATATATATATATATATATATATATATATATATATATATGATTATAATCACTTTTGTACGTGATTCATTTATCACACATTACCATAGGTGAAAAATAAGAGACAGGGTGTAGGTCCTGACCGGTTTTGACTTTATTTTCAAGCCATTGACGAAGGATTTATATATATATATATATATATATATATATATATATATATATATATATATATATATATATATATATATATATATATATATATACATATTTAGAATTATATGTTTGTAAGCTATCTATCTTCAGCCCTATTTCTATACACTTTTTGGATACGCTTGTCACGAAGGACTCGAATCCAAAAGGATGATTTAATGAAGAAACCGCAGTTACCAGTGCGAAAGTTAAGTTAAAGCAGTCTGTAACGAAGAACGATTGAGTCCATTACCACGCATATATTCATGTTACTTGTCAAATTTAAAAGGCAGTTTTAAGTTCTTCCTCAAGCGATGCCTTGAGGAAAAATTTGTCAGCTATGTTTAAAAACAATGTTCTGGCATGCGGTGAGAAAGTGTTACAACACCAAAAATTTTCAAACTGATTTCTCCCCACTCATGTGATCATCGTACAAATTCTACTTCGCGCAGTTGCATTGTGCATTTTACCATTAAATATCCCCACCAAGATTATGTTTTTTTTTCGGTTTGTTTCTGTTTGTCTGTGTGTCTGACTGTAGGATCACGCTTAGATTATTAAAGTGATACTTTTGAACCTTGGAGAAAAATGAACTAAGTGACTTCCTCAAGATGAGCAACTTTTCTGAGATGTCGGCCATTAAAATGCTGCATACGGGGTTACTAATTTGTGGAATTATTTTTATTTTCACCGGTTATAACTTTCATTTTCTTGCAATTAGGTGTATGACATTTGACTTGTAGAGGCCAGGTATCAAGGTCACAAGTTTTCGTCTCTTTATGCACTTCATAACCGGCTACATGTGAGATTAACAGATAATTATTTTAATTCCTTGATAATTGTGTTTACCATGCTCAGTCTTAAAGAGGCCATAGGTCAAGGTTGTAGATTTTGTCAGTTTATTTCCTTCATGGACGGTTACGTATATACCTTACCCTTTTTACGCTGATAAATTATTTTTGCAATAGCTTAAGTAGTTAAAAAAGTGTGACCTTTAAGGGCGAATGGTTTAGGTCATATGAGGTTACAGTTTTTATATAAGAAGCACTAGTGTGAGTTGGAAATAGTGACGAGTAAATTTATTCACTGTTAGACTCTTTGACGGAAGTATTCTTTCTACTGAAGGGTGCTGTTTGTAATGAAAAGGATTTAAACCAGGTTACTGTATTTCATTTAACATTTATTTTGCAGAGATTAGCTTCCTTGCTTCCTTTTTTCTCCAGTTACCTTTATCTTTTCTCTACTAGAAAAGATGAAGATTATCTTCATTTTTACCGTCAACTCTGAGCCAGATATGGACATCGAGTTGCTCGATCCGTTTCACCATTGCACAAAAAATTACACACTTGCTTTGTTTGGTAAAAATAGTTTGCAAGCATTGTAAATCAAAGTGCATAACAGCTAAGCCATTTTGTTAATGAGGAACTTTGTGTGCCTGTGAATATAATATTTGAGGTCGGTTAATATGTTTAATGCGAACATATTTATTTATGGCCGTTTGATCGCAGTTAATGGTAGAGGCGGATCGGTTGGCTGACCACAGATACGTTTGTATTGCAGTTGAATAATTTATTAAACATGATCTCTCTCTCTCTCTCTCTCTCTCTCTCTCTCTCTCTCTCTCTCTAGATTCTGGACTTTAGTAGCTTCGTATATGTTCCCACCGACGCCCTCTTCCTTTATTTCGTTTATCCGTACGTTGTTCCCTATTGCAACGTCAGGAGCGAAAATATAATAATAATAATAATAATAATAATAATAATAATAATAATAATAATAATAATAATAATAATAATGAACGTTAGCACTGATGAGGAACGCCGTTCAAGTAATCGAAAGTCTTTGGTTTATTTTACATAGAAATATATTTACTATATAATTATGGGTTTTTATTACACAATAATAATAATAATAATAATAATAATAATAGAGGAGAGGAGTCCTGTAGGAGTCGGGACATCGTTAAATCTCTCGGAGTAGTGATTGCCAAAAGCCCCCACTTGTAAGAGGACCAAGAGCTGTCACCGGGATCTGACAATACATAAATTTCCGTTGGTTTTCGCTGAGCCAACACCCTTATTAAATCCGTAACGTCGAGATAAGCTCTCTTGATTATCTTTATTATATTTACTTTTTTTATGGTGTAGTGTTGCTATCGTGGTTTATTTTGTTTTCCCGCGGTTTGAAGTGTGGATCCTCCATTATTTGTTGTCCTTATGAGAGGCGATGGGTTGATATATCATTATTTTTCATCCTGATATTTGAATGCTTATGGAGAGAGCGATGGAGATGGTTGGAGACTAGAACAGATTAGGGTTCGAAGCTGGACACACAAACTTACAACAAAGGAAGAGGAGTCTGGAAACGGGATAACGGAGACAAGAAATGTGGCTTTTGAGAGAGAGAGAGAGAGAGAGAGAGAGAGAGAGAGATATTCTTCAGCTTTGTGGATTGGAGAGTAGAAGCAGGATGCATTCATCGGCTCTGCATAAAAGCTCCTTTAATTAGGTAGTTACCGTGAAGTTTATAAGCTTCTCACCCGTTACGGTCCTACTTAAGTCCCAGATCGATGGGATCTTAACCGCTGGCGTTATCAAAAGGCAAAAGTCGCTGATGTCCTTAAGGTCGCCACCCACGCCTCCTGGCGATTAGATGACTGTCTGGCGTGTTTTGCATTGCCGACGGAGGAGGATGTATGGCCCTAAGAATTTCTGTTTTAAAGCTGGCTCTCTCTCTCTCTCTCTCTCTCTCTCTTTTGTAGTTCTCTCTCTCTCTCTCTCTGAACAATTAGAGGAATTTATTTCTGGTGGTAGAAATTCATTTCTCGTCTCGGATTCTCTGTAGGTCCTCTCTGACCAGTTTTTTGAATTCAGTATTATCATTATGACTTGATAATGAAATAATTTGCTACCATTCATAAATACTGAAAAATTTAAGTAATATTTAAGAACAGCTTAAAAATTATCCAGTTTTTGCAACGCAAAGCTGAGTATGCAAACATCATGGGAATACAAATTACTAAGAGCATAAACCAAATGTCGTGGAAAGTTTTTATTTTTCAACCACCTTGATATGTATTTAAATATTTGATAATCTGTTATTATCGAATATTTATCTGAACAATTCCCTTTTTAGTTCGGATTCAGGAGGAAAAATAAAACAGATTGGCTGTATGCAAATATAATCCCATTTACAGATTGTAATTGGGATGGTAATTAATGACATCTCATATTACATATAGTTATTATAGGAATGCTGATTTCGCAAATCAGGTTTCTTTGTCGGAAGCATAATTCCAAAATGGCTACCAACATAATTCTTGTTTCAGAACCTAGGTTTTCATAGAGTACAGATAAAATGGCAGTAATCAGGATTCGCTACTCCCGAATCGTTGTGGAATCTTCTGTGGAAAAAATGTACGTTCTAACTGATTATGAAATTTGGCTGATGGTTTACAATCCCGGTGGCTTTGACGAAGTCCAATGGGCTTCTTACCTATTTTTAAAGGAATACGACACCATAATGGTAAAGAAAAAAAATGTTCTACCTGTAAGGGTGTGAAACATTTATTTAATGGGTAATTCAGTTTTGTTATTGGCAGCCTTGCGGGCTGACACATATATATATGTATATTTAGTAACATAGTTTTGCTGTTGGTGATCCATCTGAATTCACTAAGATGTTAACAAGAAGCTAACCTCATAGGCCCTTGGCCTGAACGTGAGTGTAAATTCTAAATTGTTTATTCGAAATATTCATGACGGCCTGTGAAGTATAGGATATTAAGACGACTAAGAAAAATGCGAATGGAAATGTTTTCCAGATAATTTTGAATATTATAGAAAGTTTACTGTATACCAAGGGTCATATTGCTAGGAGGTAAACACAGGTGCCTATAATTTGAGCTTAATTAACCTAAGCATTTATTTTTCCAGTTTCAGCAGAATTTCCGATTCAAGTATAAATTCATGAAATTCACAACAGTTCTTTTATCGTAATCACCGTATTAAACGTTAATTGAATGTCGGACAGAGTCACCCGACCATTGCATTGCCGCTGGTGACTTTATCTCATTTTCCATCTCTACCTTTACTTTCTTTTTGTATCGTAATGGAGTTAAATGACCTATACGGTTGATAGAATTTAATTCACTCCTCTTCATTCTCCGCCTCTTCCTCCATTAGCACCCTCCCGTTTCACTGCCCGCCCCCCTCCTCCAGCCACACACACACACACACACATACACACTTACCGTGCCCCAACTTTCCCAAAGCCAATCCTTTGTTACTCTGTAGTTAAAATTCATGGATACTTTGGTTTCTTGTCGGAAAACGGGAGAGGCGTGGGTGGAGAGAGAGAGAGAGAGAGAGAGAGAGAGAGAGAGAGAGAGAGAGAGAGAGAGGGGTTGAGTTGGTTGAGCAGGTAGGGAAATAAGGAGGTGGGGTGAGGTGGGTGCATCTGGATCGATAAGGGAGGGGATGGGTAGGGGGTCGATAGGGAGGACATTTAATTAGGAACATGACGTTTACACGCACGATTCCTTCGCGGGACCCAAATTAACGGAACAATTTTTTCCCTCCTTTCTTTGCCTCAAATTCTTTTCGTTGGCGACCTTTATCGCTCTCGCTTATCTCGGCTTAATGGTCGTCTTCTCACCGTTGCTTATCGCTGTTGCGCTCTTGCCGCTTTTCTGAATTGGTTTATTTTCATTTTGCCGCCGCTCGCGTGTTATTCCTTCTCACCGAAAATTTGCGTGTTGTCTTTCCATTTTCTGTTTGTTTTCTTTGCGTGCATTCCACACTTTGACGTGGTAGTTATTATAGGGCGAGTGTTTCTTGTCCAGTCTTTTGGGAAGTTGTCGGATATTGATTAACTGTGACGTTTTGGTTTGATTGATATATATGTTTAGATGTTTGTTTTTCGGTATATACATACAATCATACGTTCTCTCTCTCTCTCTCTATATATATATATATATATATATATATATATATATATATATATATATATATATATATATATATATATATATATATACACACACACTAATTACGTATTTGCCTGTATATATATAATTATATGTTGTTTTTGGCTCTTGGGTGTTTACACCTGTGTATATGAAGTACATTTAAACTGAAATACGTGCGCTTATTTATATGTTGCCTGACTGTAGTCTTTTGGATTCTACTTTTTTTTTTTTTGAGTTAATGTCAGATGTTCGTGAAAGTCAAGAAATGAAAAAGTTTAATCCCACACAAAAAGAATCTTTTTACTCCATGCCATACGCACAGTTGCTATTTCTTATGTCATACTACTGTTGTAACTCATGCTAGTTAACTTTTTCCTCCCGAATTAGGTTTTTGTTTTTAGAAGGCTTTCGGAAAATTATTGTTTTAGAGATGAGAAATACGAGTTAGTTTTAATCTCACGTTCGTGTGCTCTCTCTCTCTCTCTCTCTCTCTCTCTCTCTCTCTCTCTCTCTCTCTCTCTCTTCGATTTGTTACCGTTTCTTTAGAAATTCGTGTTATCTTTGTTGACGTTAGCAACGCATTAGGTTCTGGTTGGCAGTTAATTTTAATGGCTCACTGCTAGTTTAGAGAGAGAGAGAGAGAGAGAGAGAGAGAGAGAGAGAGAGAGAGAGAGAGAAGGGGGTGTTATTGGGAGGGATTGCAGATTAATAACGATCGTGTTTGTTTGAAATTATTTGGCCAAAAAGTATACCATCATATCATAATTAAAAATAGGAGGACCTTTCTCTCTCTCTCTCTCTCTCTCTCTCTCTCTCTCTCTCTCTCTCTCTCTCTCTCTCTGTCATTGAATGTACGTGACTCATCATGTTAGACACAGAATATTTGTCATTTTCAGATTTTCAGCGGCAAGTTTATCTAGACTGTTCTGTCCTCCTGCTTTTAAGTTTAAAATTTCTGTTAGTGGTCGGCCTTGACTGATGCCACGTTGGCTGATAAATACCATTCAGTCAAGCATGCTGTAAATATTGACATTCTTCCATATTGCCAAAGCGTCATAGCTGTTCTTTTCCTTTGAGAGAGAGAGAGAGAGAGAGAGAGAGAGAGAGAGAGAGCTCTAAAGAATTAATCGGAGATTCATGTCAGAAACGCAAGTGGGAGACTTAAGCGGCAAAAAAGAAAGCTATCTCGCATACCATCGGCGGTATATTGCATCCTTAACTTCCTATAATTGTGAGAACTATTTCCTATTGTTCGACAGTCATAAAAATATGTCAGGAATATAAAAAGAAGATAAGAAGGAGAATAGAGGAGCTTATTTGCGTTCCAGTGTAAGAATATAAACCGAAGTTCAACGTGTGAGAGACTGAAAGAGGGTGAGTTTGCGCATTCTTTCCCCGCCAGTGCTTGCGCGTTTTTGCGTTTTGCGCTGCGGATTCTCGTATTCACATAACTGGGTTGCGCAGCTGCGCAGCAGGAAAAGGGTAGGGAATACTGAGAAGTCTGAGGATTCTAATCTCGTTTTATTAGAAAAGGTAATAAAGACTGCATGTGTATTTCTGCTTTCGTGGCCAGCGGCGGGCTGCATATGCCGTTAATCATTTTTAAGACATAATTAGTCTCATTTTAGGGACCTCTCTCTCTCTCTCTCTCTCTCTCTCTCTCTCTCTCTCTCTCTCTGTATCCATGCCACCGAACCTACGTTATGTATAAACATGAATGATGTTATAAGTGGGGATACCCTTTAATATAGAATTTACTTTACTTTGGGAATGACTCAGAGCCAAAGGAAATTATTATAAGATACATATATACATATACATATATATATATATATATATATATATATATATATATATATATATATATATAATATACATACATACATACATACATACTGCACATACATGTACCCTGAATATACATTTTTCTCTTTCATTTTAAGTATATAATAAAAGATGGAATGGTTGATCTAAATAGTTTCTAGTTTGTAATACCTCATAACTGGATTCTGGACACTCAGAAATTCAAATGAATACAATTACACCCCGCCATTTCGTGTTATTTATGGTCTTCTCTTTATTACAAACCTGTTTTCTATTTCTGATAAATAAACGTTAATTGCTTCTTCATGATGTTAATATTCCTCCCTAATTTTCGGACACTACTAAAATTCTGTTAGAATGATAGATTACTTAACAAATCTCTCTCTCTCTCTCTCTCTCTCTCTCTCTCTCTCTCTCTCTCTCTCTCTCTCTCTCTCTCTCTGTGAAACACTCTTATTATCTCCCGGACACGTCGTCCTTAACCTCTCTTCTCTCTCGCCTAATCTTCTTCATAAAAGGAAGCTGAAGGGTATTACGGGCGACGCAAGAACCTCCCTGAATTTCTTTCTTTTGGTCGTACTTTATACACCCAAGTCCAGGACTTGGGTATATCAAGTGCTCTTTCTTTCCAAGCACTTTCGTTCTTGTCTCTGCCCAGATCATTCGGTCTTTTTTTTTTTTTTTTTGTCAGTTGCTCCTTATGCTTTATAATTTTTCTCTTTAACCGTCTTATTTCCAAGGCAGACCATTGGTATTTTGTATTTATATTTTCACTTTTATTAATTATTCCTTATTTAAAGTTTTTCAAATAACAAGGTTTGCTTTTAGTGTAAACGTAGATTTAATTTGAAATTTAAAACGATTTTACAGGTTTTACCAAATTCTTTTACTTTTCCCTACCTCCTTCGCACATTTTACTGATTCCGTTTTTATGTTCTCATTTATTTTTTTTGTTTTTGTATAATTGTTGGTTAGTACAACAGTTTATTTTTTTATGCGACTCTGCTCAGTTCAGTGATTAAAGGCTTTGTTTCTGTTGCTTTATGATTTTATGATTTTTGCGTATAACGTGTATTTTATATAAACCTTTCATCTGTTTCAGTGCCAGCGTGATGGAATATTCATAACGTTTATTTCACACCATCGGTTTTTTCGGAATCTTGGGAATTAGCTCACGTTTTCTCACACAAATTATCTCTTCCATGAAGATGACAGTGTTTAATTATTCTCCCATGGAGAAATTATCCAGCTGAGAGCTAATTGTTATTCCAAGAATAATCTAAGATTCATCAGTGATACAATTTGGTGTGATAATTACTGCTAACTGGATGCAAATATCCCTCCGTGTAATTATTACCGATGAGAATTTACTAATTAACATAGGTTAATTATTTCTCCCCAAACTCTTCGCTAGTAATTAGACCAATTCCGACCCTCGATTAACACTTGGAAATACATACATATATTTTCAGGTAGTCTTAGTAATTGGTAAATTTTATAACACGTCAGGAAGGAAATAATTAGTCCGTCTAATCATGTGAGGCGTTAGTGCAGCCTCAGTGCGTTTTTTCATTTCCTTACAACCCTTCCCCCAAACCCCCCCCACCCAATCAACGTGATTAAGGTTCTCAACCTCCCCTCCATCGAAAATGGGGAATAAAGGAAAAGTGAAAGAATAGGGAGAAATTATACGATGTCCATAACACCACGAATTTATTCAGATGTTTAGTTTTCCAGAATCATGCTGTTTCGAAGGCGTTCTCTTCTTTATTTTAAACTAGGCTTCTCTCTCTCTCTCTCTCTCTCTCTCTCTCTCTCTCTCTCTCTCTCTCTCTCTCTCTCTCTCTCTCTCTCTCACGCGATAAAATCTTGAAATCATGTAGATGATATATGTGCATACATGAGGAAAATAAATTACAAGTACCACTACCTGTGTTCGTCATCTCTGCAACTTCTTTTTGTGTTTTTTATTCGTATTGCATATTATTGAGTAAAGTATCAACTTAATTAAAAAAGCAGAATTTTGTCAAAATGGCTCTTTTATAAATCCGTAGTTTGAATTATTTTTATGTATTTCTTATGAAATTGCATGTCACTGAAGACAGAGTATATATATATATATATATATATATATATATATATATATATATATATATCATATATATATATATATATATATATATATATATATATATATATATATATATATATATTGCCGCAGTGTTTTCTAAATCATGAACGCATGCAAAAGGAAATTACACTTGTAATTACTACAAATAGCAATGTTAAACTGTATATGTTCATATTACTAAAAGAAAAAAGGTTTTCATTTCACGTACGTATTTTCTTCATCTGACCGTATATGTGTGTATGTATATATATATATATATATATATATATATATATATATATATATATATATATATATATATATAGAGAGAGAGAGAGAGAGAGAGAGAGAGAGAGAGAGAGAGAGAGAGAGAGAGAGAGAGAGAGAGAGAGCTTTACTCATATTCTAGGCAGTTTCCTAGAATTCACCAAACAACTCAAATGACTGGAAAGGAGGTGAAATATTTTTGATGGAATGTTTAGAACATAAGACTTGTACTGTAACACTGAAAGCAAATAAATCGTGCATTTTTTTTTCTGGATATCATCTAGAATCCTTCATCCTTTGCGTCTGTAACATTTCTCCCATTTTTAACTCTTCCTTTACTCTATAGTTGTAACACTTGCCTTCTACGTGCAGTTATATCTTTGAGAGGGAGTCTCCTTAACGAAACAGTTTGGAATTTCAACGTCAAGGTACATGAATTCCGCTTAATTTAATTTTTACAGTAGGCGTTGTTGTTTATTTTCTGTTAAACGTTCATTTTTCAAAGATTACTTAAACCAGTTTCTTCCATTAACATCATTCACATTTGTTCCTTGTCGTCATCACCAGGTCAAGAGTTTTGTTTTCCGATTGATGTTCAGTGTGTGAATTTCTGTTCAAACTTAAATTTAGCATTCCTTGCCCACATTATCCTTCGTGTGTGTGCATATATATATATATATATATATATATATATATATATATATATATATATATATATATATATATATATATATATATATATATACGCGCATGTATGTATCCTCGATTTTTGGTACTCTTTCAACATTTTAATATACAAGCGTAAATAAACACTTAAGAAAAAGGTAAAGTTAGAGCCTAATAAAGTGAAAACGAAACTTTCAGCCAAAACAAAGATCTCGTAAGTAAAGAAGATAGATTATGGCCAAGACATCAGAAAAGCCACTCCCGAATAAATCAGTCATACCTCTTTCATCCTCCGGTATCCCCCCCAAACTTTTATTCCCCTCCCCACCCCCCCTCCTCATGCTATTCCGTCCTATTCCTGTGATGTCTGTTGAAGTCCCCCCGTTAGTTTAGAATGACTTAAATAGTTCTCATACCTGATTTCAAACCAACTTCTTGTTTATGCAGAGGTAGATGCTCATTAAAAATGCCCAGGGTGACGTCAGCAATTCTTCCAAGACGCATCAAGATACCAGACATCATATAAAGTCTCAAGAGGGAGACAAACGGATTCCTTCTCTCTCTCTCTCTCTCTCTCTCTCTCTCTCTCTCTCTCTCTCTCTCTCTCTCTCTCTCTCTCTTTCTGTGTGTGTGTGTGTGCTTGGAGTTCGAAGTTTCTATTTAAACTCTATCTCAGTTGCATGCCACATTTATTTAAGTGTGTGTGTGTATATATATATATATATATATATATATATATATATATATATATATATATATATATATATATATATATATATATGTGTGTGTGTGTGTGTGTGTGTGTGTGTGTGTGTGTGTGTGTGTGTACTCTGGAAGTCTGCTTTCAGGATTTCAATTCTATTTGTGATCTGAGATTTCATATATCATAACTGATTTTTATTTCAAGTTTTAACACCTGTTTCACACTGAAGATGGTGTCAGACCCTTAATGTCTCAATGTTTTCTTGTACCAGTCATGCAATGGTTTTATTCTAAATGTTTTTTTGTCTTGCTCTCAGTTTAAAGAATTATCATTAATATATATATATATATATATATATATATATATATATATATATATATATATATATATACATATACATATATATATATATGATTTTTTCCTCTTCTGGTATATACATTCTAGTCTAATAAATGCATATATCCCATGGATTCAGTTGCGTTGTACTGAGGTGATCTGGAGCACAAAAACCGCCACCAGGGGGCCTTTACCTGTTTCATGTTCCATAACCCATGATCTCGTACTGTGGATGGTACCGTTGCCTCTATAACTGGACTTTCGAAAGACTATGTTTTTAATCGGTTGACTGGGGAATATTGTGTCATTCTTTCCTTCCCTTTGCCAATGCATTTTTATTTATTCATTTGCACTCTTTCTTACTTATGAAATACAAGTTGTCTAATGGAAACAGACTGGAACGCTTCATTAATGCATTGCTGTTTCATAGAAAAGTTGGGAGTTTGTAAATGGTTAATGATTATAGTAATATGGACGTATACATATATATATGTATATATATATATATATATATATATATATATATATATATATATATATATATATATATATATTACTATGCCTAGTCATTATTTATATGGAACAGCAATATAGTAATGAAGTATCCCAGTCAGTTTCAGTTCAACAACACGAACTTTATAAGTAAGAAGGTAGAAAAGTGTAAATGAATAAATAAAACATGATTATGTTCACAAATGCATAAATATTTGCGTATCTCTCTCTCTCTCTCTCTCTCTCTCTCTCTCTCTCTCTCTCTCTCTCTCTCTCTCTCTCTCTCTTGCCACGGTGTTTTTTTTCTTGTTAGTTTTCCAGTTGGTCTTTCTACGTACAGATGGTTTAACCATCAGTGACCTTTGATGTTGCAACGCTATTATCTCGTCCATCAGTTATTCATTGAATCAATCAGTCAGTCACTCGATCCTGATAGAAGATTAATTTTGTGATTGACAACCAGTTAATCAGTCGCTTTTGGTCTGATTAGTCTGTTGATGACGTTAAGTCGAGTCATCAGCATTTTGTTTCTATTCTTCCTCCTTTTCAGAAATTTGAGCACTTACTCATTTTTATATGGTCTTAAACTGTAGACTGTCGAGAAAGTAACTTACGAAAAGAACCTTTATCAAAAGCTAACATAATTTATAGCAGTCGTGGTTGTAGCCACAATACACCATCATTCGACAACCAGAAGCAACGTAATTTCTTTTTTCTGTCGAGGATTTGAATTACCTCCAATATGATAGACCCATTTTTAATATAATTTCTGTACTTTAACGTACACACCACGCCTGTTAACCGAGAATAAGACGAAAAAAAAGACTGACGAGTTGAAGTAGATTGATATATCCCCTGGTCGGAGACTCCTTTATTAAGACAATTTTCCCTTAAATTTGTCACTTTATAGGCTACGCTTCAAAGCAAGAACCCGTGCTGGTGCGAGGCCAGCTTAATCTAGCAACTAAAATAATTAATGTTCATCACTGATATCAGCTTTGCTGTACATATGTCTGACGAATTCAAGTTCTATACATAAAATCGATATCAGCCTACCTCCACCAATGTAGCGGATTGTTTAGTTTCTAATTATTGGTCAATTATAATTTTTGTCACATATGTGACTTCAACTGAAATACATCAACCCAAAGTTTTGCTTTAAGAAAATATTGAACTGATATTCCTCTGGCCATTCATTTTTGCAGTATATATATATATATATATATATATATATATATATATATATATATATATATATATATATATATATATATATATATATATATATATATATATATATATATATATATATATATATATATATATATATATATATATATCTAGTTGCTCCTTCGTCTACTCTGACATAAAACTAACCGAGCAACCTCTTTTCCTCACCCCTAATCTAATACCAACATATACGTTTTATATTCGTCTTTTCCAACCACATTACCCAAGATTCTCCATTTGCATTTACAGTGTACTTTAGGAGCACCATACTACCAACAATGTCATCTCTTTCTGTCACCTACTTTTGCATTTAAATCACATAGCTTATACCAGCACTCATTTAGTTTTTCCGAATCCAAGCATGAACGTATTCAGACTTTCCCAAACACAATGTATGCCACTCCCATTCTTATATATTATTTGCCCATTTACGCTCACTGTTAGAATTTATTCTCCTGGCGCTCACAATATTAAGCAGTACAATCTCAGGCCTAACACACAAGTGCCCTTTCAAATGTCCCCAGCCTTTCTGACTTCAATATCTCTGCACCTTTCAACTACCCTACAGATAATGACACTTTAACAGCTTTTCTCTACGCGCGGGCGCGCACATACGCAGACTCACGGGCATACGCACTTGAATGAATTAGTTATATATATGTAACAGTCACGAGGGTGACCTTTTGCCTTTGAACAGTGAGGTATGTGACGACCTGTTAGTGGCTCCCACGGCAGGTTCTTTTGTGCTGACATTGGAATTTGTTCAGTCAGATGCAGAGAACTATTTGATCATGGTCCAAGCGCATGGAAACAATGTGTGTTCGTTCGGTCACTGAACTAATGCAGCGGAAATGCCCAGTTCCGGTGGGGTATGTGCGTGCATGTGTGCAATCCCCCATGATATGTGACGGGAGGCGTATGGACTCACGGGAGGACTCTGGTTTCGATGGGTGGTGTGTGTGTTTGCCTTATGTGTGTTTAAGGACCACCACCGTGAAAATACCTTATCTAGCGGCCATAAGGAGTGCGTACCATAACTCATGAACACGTATTTTTCCAGACTGCTGCAGTAAAATCCCGTTGTGCCTTCCCTGGCGCATTTTTCTGTTTTGAATGTGAATGTTAATTTCAGGTTTTAATATAATGATATTTCTCTCTACAGGAAACTCGAACATTGTCCTGGAAGGACAATTGGTGGGAAGTGGTGTTATTACTTTTACAGGCAATATGACTTGTATTGTGATCGTTGCGACCTTATTATATTGCTTGATGATAAGGGGGTCATTGATTATTATTGTTTGGCATAAAACAATGTCTATGCTTGTTTGGGAAACGGTGTTCCCTCTAGTAATGTGCACCTTTGATAGGGAGTGTGAGACGCTCCATTTTTCCTTAGTTTTCGTTAAATTTTATAATAAAGTCTAGTTTTCTTTGTCAGTGTCTCATTCCAGTAGGCCTTTGTGTAAAGATAGGTTTAGAGAGAATCTTATGAAGAAAAGAGAAGGATCTGCCGACCCAGGCAAGGCCACAGTTACCAGAAACATCTCAAGAAAGGTGGGATGGTAAATTCTGTTCTTAAAACACATACTTCAACAAACCGCCGGCTCTCGAACCCGGGCTGGATAACAGTGGTGGCAGTGGTGTTACACACACACACACACACACACACACACACATATATATATATATATATATATATATATATATATGTGTGTGTGTGTGTGTGTTTGCACAATAGGCTATATATCTATGCGTCACACAAGATTGATATGATTAAGCACCACCTTTTCTTTATTCCGTAGTTTTAACTACTTTCCTTGCTTTGTTGATGTTTTCCTACTAGGTAACCATTGGTTCGGTTATCTCTGAATTAATTAATATATTTCTGCATCTGGGAGGTATCGTCCACCCAGCTTCATTAACCCAAAGCTAAAATCACAACGTTAATTGACAGCTCCTTGCGTTAGTCTCCTCTGGAATAGTGACAACAACCTTTATATTTATTAATGAAGACTGTCATCCATATACGGTTTTAGCAACATTCATATATATACATATATGGATTTGATGTATATAAATATGCATGCAGATAAATATGTATACTATATATATATATATATATATATATATATATATATATATATATATATATATATATATATATATATATATATATATATATATATATTGTATATATATCAAGGTATTCGTCACGTTAATTTACACATTTTTCCTCATGCCTACTTCCTGGTAACCCGTTTACTTCTTAAAATCAAGTAGTCATTTTTAAGTTCAGGTACTGAGTATTTTTTTTTCTGATTAAATGGCAATAAGGATTAGGTAAGCTATAAAATAAATATACTGTCGTTAACTGTTTCCCAGTTAGTGACAAAACCCTTCCTCTATAAAATAACTTTTTATGCCTAATACGAAAAGCCAACTTTCTGATAATAGAGTTCTCTCTCACACTCTCAGACTCGCTGTGATAAATATAGCACATTTTCTGTGTCATTCTTAATTATTGTTTTTTATACCCCACATATGATCATCTGCCTATCGCCAGTTCATTACGTTTGATAATTAAGCAGTCAGTCGCTCGTCTAACTCACATCGAATAGCAATTAACATTTTTTGTGGAACTGTTGCATAATAAACCTTGGCTCACGTCCGATATGACTTGGATAAGCTTTTCAAGTGAGAGGGGTTGAAATGCGTCAGGGTCGGCCAGAGGTTGTGCAGAGTAAAGTGAAATACACCAAGGAACTACGGTGACATCGGATTCAAGTACTAATTTTGTTCTTTGAAAGGTTGACGTTGTGTGTGAATAATGCTTCATTGACGCTTAGCTGTCCTTCGAAAGTTATTGTTACATGAGACTTTTTTCTCATTTTTTACGTGTCTTTAATGATTGATGTTTGCATGTGACTCTTGCCACCTTTATGTTACTCGTGCGTTTCCTTGAAAGTTTCATGTGACATGCGACTCACATGACCTCCAGACTGTGCTACTTGATGTGTATGATACCTGCTTCCTTCAGGCTTAGAGTTACTTAGAAGTTTGATGTTACTTTTGTGGAGAGCCTTGCTTTCCTCGTGCATAGTATTGCTTGGAAACTCATATTTCTGTCACACAGTATTCCTTAGAATATTGATGTTGCATGTGAGTTGTTTCTTCCATCTTTAATGTTCCTTGGATGTGACTCCCAATAGAATTATATTTGTTAAGATATTGATGTTATTTTATACGCCTGTATCCCTCATCATGTTGTTCCTTGGAGGGTTAATGTTGCATATTATCCTTGTTTCTTTTACCCTTACTCATATTTTTTTTTTCGAAAGTTAATGCTATGTTACACTACTGTTTCAGCATTAGTTGAAAGGCCGATTTATACTGGTTATCCCTCAAGTCCAGCTGGACATATAGGAAACATCACTATTTATTACTAACTTTATGGTTCTGTCTTCCTTCAGAATTAATATTGCTTGGTAGATGGATATTTACATGAGATTCTTTTTCTTTTATTATTATTATTATTATTAGATGAAACCTATTCACATGGAACAAGCCCACGAGGCCATTGACTTGAACTTCTAGCTTCCAAAGAATGTTGGTTTCAACCTCCCACCACAGACCCCACACTGCAACAGTAACTGATCGTGATACAGAGCCAGCGATTTTTCATCGCTCTGGGGGAGGCGCGAACTCGCGACATCTGAGCGGCATACCACGACGCTAGCGACCATAATTTTACTTGAATTGTTGATGATGCTTTTACCTGTTATAACCTTGAGACACATTATTTTTTAGTTGAAGTTTCCTTCACATCTTATATTTTTTTGAAATATTGATGTTTGCAAAGGACTTGCTTTTTATAAGCTTACTCGTTGGGTTCCTTGGAATACTGTTGTCACATTCAACGCTTTTCTTCCGCCAGTAAGTCTTTTAGTATGAATTTGCTAACCCCAGGCCCTTCTCAGGTCGCAACAGGCCATTCTCAGCTTGGTTGTGACCCTCACATGTTGAATAACTATCATGTACACATTGACTGAGTAGATTAACAGAGGGAGAATTTAACTGAATGTGTCGAAAGCAACACGGCCTCCTAGAGAATCAAAAACGTTGCTAATGAAAGTATGTCCCAGCCATCACCTGAACATGAGGATACACACACACACACACACACACACACATACAGTATATATATATATATATATATATATATATATATATATATATATATATGTTTTTTTGTGTTATTAGAAAGATAGATTGTAGATTATATACTGTATATATATATATATATATATATATATATATATATATATATATATATATATATGTGTGTGTGTGTGTGTGTATACACACACACATACACACACACACATATATATATATATATATATATATATATATATATATTTTATATATATATATATATATATATATATATATATAAATGTTTGGTGTGTTTGGTGTGTTTTTGTATGGAGACCGTACGGATGTACGCACAAACGGATATATGGAATTCATAATTTTACCGTATGTAACAAATTAAAACTGTTGATGATTGAACCTGTATTCTCTTCCCTAAAATTTCAGAATTGGGCGGAAATATGTGAAGCCAATATACTATATGATAGGAGAATTTTTAGCGACTTGGTGTCCTTGTTGAAAAGTTTACCATGATTGGTATGACGCGTTGCTTAAGAAATTATTTAATCAATGTGACTTTGATTAAATCACTCTTTTGTTGCGTTTTCGTTTGCCCGTTAGACTTTGGCTCAATACCTGCGGACTGAAAAGAACGTCAGATCGCTTTGCAAGTTATTTGTTTGAAACCAGGTGACGGCCGATGAGCAAGTCTGTTGTAGCCTTGTTAATCCACATCCTTGTGCAGGAAAAAAAACTTGCAGTATCCTGAATGAGAATTTCAGAAAATTTATTTCGCTTGTGCTTAGTTGCAAAGTGTCTAATTGTACTTAATTTTTATATTATCTTGTTATTAACGCAGCTTGTAATTTCTTTTATTGTTTCTCTAGCTGCATTTAGCCAGTACTTAATTTTGGTTTGCTTAGCTTTTTTCGTCTTCCTTTTTATCTTTAAAAAATGGGTATTTTCTTCTTAATATTGTTGAATTTTAAATTGACCCGAAACATTTTACGAAAAGAGATTCAGCTATTTTCATCTTCCTTTTATTTTGAAAATAGTATATTCTCATAATGTTATATTTTAAATTGAACAACATTTTATTACTGAAAGATGTATTGAGAAACGCAATCTACAATTGGTTGAAATAGTATATTCTCAGAGTTATATTGTTGAGTTCGAACAACTTTTATCACTGAAAGATGTAAAGAAAATGGAATGTTACAATAAAATTTCTCGTTTTTAAACATAAGGTTAATGGAACATTTTTAGTCCGAAGATTTGAATGCTAGATGTTTTGAGATTTGTTGTATAAACTCAAATACTCGAACTTGTATTTACTATATGTATCAATTACATTTCAATAATGAAATTTGGTGGTCTAATAACTGGGAAACTTGGCCCCTGCACCGACATGTCTGCCTACTGAATTCATGTTTGCCTACTGAAGATTTTGATTTAATGGTTTTGCGGTTACTATGCTATGAAAGATGTTAGATACTGCAGTAACAATGGAATCCTTTAAAACCAAATATATAGTTACGGATGTGCGTCCAGTGTTGCTGGAGTTACGACGATGATACTTTTAAAATACTGCTCTCTGGTTTAAGGTGTCTTCGTACAGAACTTGTTATTGTTGGTACAAATGAACCTTACATTTGTACTGTATGTGATTTAATACTCGTTTTGCTGTTGAATATATGTTAACAGAAGTGCCTTGTAAAACTGCAGCCGATCGCATATCATCGTTCTCAAAGTGTCCCAATGAAAGGAAATATTATAAACTGTGATTCAGCGGCGATGATGAGACCAAACATGCATTTTTTCCTGAGGAGCACCACTCATTTGTTTATAACGTAAAGATCAAGTTTTATGTTTTATGTTTATGCTGCAATTTTCACATAAGGCCTCTTAGAACTGTCGCACAGTAACAAGGTAAATCTGCCCGTCAACTTAAAGAAAGGCTGGGACCCGTTTCCTGCTGTGAAATGTTTCGAGAATGATGGAAGTAGAGATAATTTTGGTGCAGATTTCAACAGGATTAGTTTTTAGCTCATGATTATATTAAAATTTCTAAGATTTAAGGCTTTCTACGATCGTCTTATCTTTAATTACGTTATCCAGTCCATCCATGACTTATGCTGCGACGAGTGAACAGCGATCTGGGAATAAGTTTCTTATTTTTATATTCTAATGGTACTTCATTTCGTCTCGGAAAATATGGAAAGTATTTTATTTTAACAGTGTCATAAAACAAGTACCGATGTCTTGTAAAGCTCTAAAAATGTATATCCAATCGTAAAACTGTATTCTGACTTAATTTCCTGGGTATAGAAGGGTTAGCTCAAAGTCACAGATTTACATGAGTGTCGTAAGATACTGTTTGACAAACCTGAAGTAGATTCATGTTCTTAACTGGGATGGAATAAAGCCAGATTGATCTCCTGAACTTTATTGTCCTGTAATCTGATGTACCTTCAGTAACTTTATGGGAAATGATAACAGTTTGAAATGTAGTACATAAGAAAGGAATAGTTTATGTAACATTTAAACTACTGTACGATAGTGTCTGTCATGAAGTAAAAAAAAAATAAATAAATTATGATGCAAAGAAATGAGATAAGAACTCGAATGTCTCTTATACATCAAAACTTTTAGATAATATTGTTGGACAGAACCTTCTGAGATGGGCACGATAAAGAAATATGAGTGGCACATGTCCTTATCTTGTGGGACAGAAAGAGAGAGAAGAAAAGTAAGAAGGAGTGACCATCTTTTCGATCATCTTTTTGCCTCGTGGAGATAAGATGAAAAACAAAACAATAAAGAAAAGAGAAAACGGTTACCATTGCGGATATGCTACTTTTACGAAGAGTGACGTCTAGAGTATTTAGGAGTTGGGAAGAACATTCCGAGTAAAGCAGAAATGAGATAAACGGCGATGGAATAATCACATTAAAGATAACCGAAGTAAACGGAAAGGGTAAGGAAATGAGTGGATTTGTGATAAGGGCGAAGTAAATGTGTTATACGTAAAATAACAATATTTCTAGCAGTGAATTGGAGAGAGAGAGAGAGAGAGAGAGAGATATCAATCAGTAACCAAACCAGTCACAGGTGCTTTATCCGGCTTGATAAAGTTGACATGATTTATCTTCAGTTTAGCATATGTAGAATTATAATAATGTGATAATAATGATCTCGTTATTATTCAGATGTTTATGATTATGATATACACTCAAACACACGCACACACACGTGTGTGTGTGCATATATATATATATATATATATATATATATATATATATATATATATATATATATATATATATATATATATATATATATATACAGTATATATGTTTTTGGGAATGTAATACAGGAGATCATGCACCATATATACTGTATATATATATATATATATATATATATATATATATATATATATATATATATATATATATATATATATATATATATATATATATATAATATATATATACACACACACATATATCACTTTTACAATTTGCATGCATAAATGTCCCTTTTATGAAAGGTTAATCAGAGAACAGGCTATGTGATAAGTAAAATTTTTTTTTTTTTTATCAAATATGCCGGGTCACGGTAGCGCAGTTGTTTTATTATGGATTTCAAAGTGGTGGTGGTTCCGAGTTCAACCCCAACTCATGGCCTGACTGTTTTCACTGGTGAAACACGACCTTATTATTCCTGTGAATCAGGGGTGGGGATTTTGGGGTAGCCCGTAGGTCCACCTTCTTAGTCGTCATCAGCCACTGCCTGGTTCTCCCTGGTGCTTGCTTGGGTGGAGAAGGGGCTTAGGCACTGATCATGTGTGTGAAGGTTTAGTCTCTAGTCTAGTGCATTGTGCACCAATGTGTAGACTCTCGTCTCGACCGTCAGGTAGTGGTGGCCTTGAAATTTTCACAAGGACAAAGAACGTACTGAAATTTTTACAAAAAAAAAAAAGAAGAAATGTACTGAAATTTTAACAAAGAAAAAATTTTTAAAACGTAATGAAATTTTCACCAAGAAAAATTCTAAATGCTTTGAAATTTTCACGAAGAAAAAATACAGACATGAAACAAGAGAGGGGCTTGGCCATGGTGTTATTACCCATAGATTGTTGCCGCAACCTAAAAGACATTGCATGCAGTCGCAAACCTAGGATCAGGTTTCTTCATTCTAGGTGCTTTATAGGCTAGTAGTGAAGAAGGCTTTCTCAGGACGAAAATATACGTTGACTATCGTCCTAATAATATGGTGGTGGCGGTGGCAGTCAAAGAAAAAACAGTAACATGCATTTGGTTCTATATTGGTTTTCAGTGGTAATATGATCATGAATGCTCACATACATATGTATATATATGCATACTAAATATATGTGTATATATATATTTGCGTGTATGTGTATATATATATATATATATATATATATATATATATATATATATATATATATGTATATATATATATTTATATATATATATATATATATATATATATATATATATATATATACTATATATATTGTTTATTTATTATATGTACAGTATATATATACATACGTATATATGTACACACACATACAGTATATATATATATATATATATATATATATATATATATATATATATATATATATATATATATATATATATATATATATATATATATATATATATATATTATATATATATATACATATGTATGTGTGTAAATTTACATACATACAGTACATACATTTACCGTATTTCTGATGGTTTTGGATCTTGATATTCATTTACTAATTATCCTATACGGTCATTTCCTTGTCGTTTCTAGTTACCTTCGTTCATTCACCGAAGGAATGGCTGTTTGATTTCAGGACATTTATAGATCCGCTTCGTTAAAATTTCTTTGCCAGTTGGCTGGAAATAAATGATGAACAAAATTCCATGAAGCGTTGACGTACATTGTCTTGGCTCGTCGTCGGACATTTTAAGGATTTTTCCGACGATAACCAGTTCCTTCGGAGACGATTTCTTGCTTGATAGAACTCGCATCAGGTTATTCCTGTATCGAGGGGTATAACCGATTTCTCTCTCTCTCTCTCTCTCTCTCTCTCTCTCTCTCTCTCTCTCTCTCTCTCTCTCAGACTCAGTTTGTTGTTTACTTTGATAGTGCGTTCTGTCGATTATGTTCAGAATGTTTTAACATAGGCATGCACCTTGTTCTATTAAAACAAAAAATGCAGGGTTTAGTATTTGGTTTTATGACTGAAGTGGATTTTTTGTTGGGGCTCTTCTTAGGAATATAGGTTATTGTTTGCTATGTGTTTATCAATGATTTTCAGAAGAAAATACGTTCCCCTGTACATGACTTTCATTCCAGTTGATTTCACACCTTCCTTAATATAATATTACATGTATCCTTCAATATTTTCTTGTTTGGCAGGGTTTATTTTCTATTTTGTTATTTGATTAACTTGTCTGTTCTCTCTGGTTTAACCTTTTCATATATTTTTTTTAAATTATCAGCTAGAACTGTCTCTGACTGTTTTACTCTCTTGATAATAATTCTTCCGTTTATTCCAACAGAATTTATATTTTGCTCCCAGCCACACCTCCTCCTCCTCCTCCTCCCCCCCCCTCCCTCCTCCTCCTCCTCCTCCTCCTCCTCCTCCTCCTCCTCCTCCTCCTCCTCCTCCTCCTCCTCCTCCTCCTCCTCCCAACCTTCTTTCTCTTCTTCATCTTCCTCGCTGTCTTTCGTGTTGGTTTCTATTGGCAAGTGATTGACACTCGAGAATACCTTTGGTAAAACTCCAACTGAACCGGAAAAGGATGTTAGTGGCTTTGAAGGTTTGGGATAGGATGGAGAAAGAGAGAATGAGGAGACACATACAGCCCCATGCAAAAAAGAATGACAGATTCGCCACCGATAAAAGAGGGAGAGGAGGTGGGAGGGAGGAGAGGAGGTTTGAGGAGAAGGTGAGAGAGAGAAGGGAGTGAAAATATTTGGTGTAGTAAGTGTGGTATACTGTAAGCTTGTCTCACTCATAGGCAGTACTGTGGACTGAAGGCTTGGAATATTCCTGTTGAATTCATTTCTTGTATTTGGAATCGCAATCAACCCATCACCAACATGGTGCCCAGCAATAATAATAATAATAATAATAATAATAATAATAATAATAATAATAATATTGATTGATGATGATGATGATAATGTCATTCAAAATAATTAAAACACATGCCAGAAAGTTATTATATAAAGGTAGTACCAAATGACAAGCTACTAAAATGAAAGAGTTTATCCTTGAAATGCCCCATTTGAAATGAAGGCCTAGAAAAAAATTATATCTTAGTTTAACCAGACCACTGAGCTGATTAACAGCTCTCCTAGGGCTGGCCCGAAGGATTAGATTTACCTTACGTGGCTAAGAACCAACTGGTTACCTAGCAGCGGGACCTACAGCTTATTGTGGAATCCGAACCACATTATAGCGAGAAATGAATTTCAGAAGTTAAAGTGTACCTCAGTTTAACCACACCACTGAGCTGATTAACAGCTCTCTTAGGACTGGCCCGAAGGATTAGATTTATTTTACGTGGCTAAGAACCAACTGGTTACCTAGCAACGGAACCTACAGCTTATTGTGGAATCCGAACCACATTATGACGAGAAATGAATTTTTATCGCCAGAAATAAATATCATCTAATTTTTCACTGGCCGGTCGGAGAGTCGACCGTTTGGCCAACAGCGTGGTAGCCGAGAGCTCTACCCATCCCTTCAAAGAAGAACTTATAAATGATAGAAAGGAACCTCGAATTGTTATAAATGATAGAAAGGAACCTCGAATTGTTATAAATGATAGAAAAACCTCGAATTGTTATAAATGATAGAAAGAAACCTCGAAATTAACAAAAAATGACAAATGGAACACCATCAACCAGAAGCCGCCTGCGTGAATTTTTTCTAAGACCCCTAAAGAAAAGGAGCGTAAAGAACACAGAGGTAAACAGACAGAGACAGTCGCTCGCAGAATGCGATGACAGAATGAAAGAGGTGAGATGCGGCTCGAAAGGCGGCCTCTGTGGTTGTCAAGGAAAGAATAAGTGCTTAGAACTCTTTTCGAGATCACAGGGAAGCGTCTGTGTTTACACTTCCTGGGTTTTCTAAACATCTCTCTTCTCTCTCTCTCTCTCTCTCTCTCTCTCTCTCTCTCTTCTCGTTCCTCGTTGAGTAAGTCGGTAGAGTTCTCGGATAGCACTCTGCTAGGCGCGAGTTCGAGTCTCCGGCCGGTCAATGAGGAATTATAGGAATTTATTTCTGGTGATGATAGAAATTCATTTCTCGGTATAATGTGGTTCGGATTCCACAATAAGCTGTAGATAAGCTGTACGTCCCGTTGCTGGGTAACCAATTGGTTCTTAGCCATGTAAAATAAGTAACTAAGTCTAATCCTTCAGGCCAGCCCTAGGAGAGCTGTTAATCAGCTCAGTGGTGTAGTTAAACTAAGGTATACTTTAACTTCTCTCTCTCTCTCTCTCTCTCTCTCACACACACACACACACATGTTGCATTGTGAATGAAATGCAGGTATTTTGTGGGGAAATCATTGCATTTTCTAACGAGAACAGTATCAGAGCAGTTTAATGGAGGTCGAAGAGGTATATGATGTAAAAGACGAGGATGTAACCTTTTCTGTCTTTCGCTCTCACAAAATCACCTGGCAGTGACGGACTCCCATCTTCAGTGAAAAGGCAGGTTTCGGTAACCGCACATGCGCACCTTATCGACATCATCTTTGTCGTCCACGACTAAGAGGTTTAAAAGAGTTTTTATAGAACGAACGAGGAGAATTACAACGCAAAGAGAAATCTCTGCCATTTTTATGATTCCAGTGAAATATAAGTGCGGAATGAGTCTGCACATTTTCATGTAAATGTTTATGCATTTTTTTCCCTCTCTCTCTTATTCACTCGCTCTCATGTCCATGTAATCTATGAATGCCATTTCACGGTAAGGACCATCCAAGTGTTTCGTAAAGGCATTGTTTGCGTTTAATAGGTGCGTACTTACGCGTGCTTCGCTTTTCCCCTTACATTGATGAGTGAAAAATTATTTATGTTAGCTTTTCTTTCTGGGAAATTGTTGAAAGTAATAAATTTAATTGAGAAACATTTCGTCAGTCTCGTCTCAGACGGATAACAGTTATATTGGGTAATATAAAGCAACTCCATTCAATTCACTTTTTCAAATACAAACCCACCAGAAAAGAGAATCTCTCAAAGTCCGACGAAATAACATTTTTGTGACTGAAGGGAAAAAGAAATGAAGGACCAAAGGCTGGACATTATGTGCACCTGTAATATTCTAGGGCATGTGAAGTGGTTTGCTTCTTCTGTGCGTAAATATGTCGTTTTGAGAGTTATCTGAAATAGGAGCTTTTAGGGTATCTGACAGCAGAGAGTTGACCTGGCCAGCGGGGCGCCATTGCAAGCTGATGTTCCTGGGAGTCCCCCTGCTCCTAAGGCTTGCGATGGTGTGACTTGGGTGGGTGTCGTCCATATCTCACACCTGTGACTTTAAACAAGACGTGAATGTAAGTTAGTTGTGGTGTTTCTTCGGGGAAATTTCGGGGATCACTAAAAAGGTGATCAAGATTAAGGTCGCTCAATAAAAGTTGGCATCACGGAAAATTTAGAAGCTACAGAAACATTATTAACAGAGAAGCCAGAGAAATATCCATTAGATATGGATCATAACTTCGAGTAGGAAGAAATACGACTAAAAAGAAGGTCAATACCTTAAAAAACAAATATATGTAACATTTGTATAAACTTCATGTCCGTCGTTTTAGGAGACCTAATGTGGGCGTGTAATGGACATGCCACCCATTTACTTCTTTAGTTAACGTTTAAATATACATGGAGGACAGAACTCAGATTCTGAGGTTCGGAGAGATAATGTAGAAGTATTAGACAAGAAAATTTTTTTTTTTTTAACCCAGCAACCAGTTTTTCTGCCAATTGTCAAAGGTGGTGCCCAGACCTTCGTAAATGCTAGACTTCAAATATGCTTTAGAGGACGATTAAAAATCTAAGGAAGAAAATTCGTGAAGTGAGGAAACATTATTGGATGGAGTAGGATGAAGCTGAAGGTCATTGAAGTAAAAGCGCAAACATAATTCCATGAGGATATTGTGAATTTGCAAATCACAAAACTTTATTAGCCTAATTTTATGATTATACATCTCTGATATATACAAATATTTGTCAATATTCGCACGTAAGACACGCACATACATTATATGTACACACACAACATATATATATATATATATATACATACATTTATATGAAAATAAGATTCATCTTTTATTCAAAGTCATCACACACACACTATATATATATATATATATATATATATATATATATATATATATATATATATATATATATATATATACATAAAATATATAATTTATGTGTTTGTGTGTGAATGCAACTAAACTTCTAAACTTGTATGTATGTAAATTTGTGCTCTATAGAAGTCCAAATCGCTTGACTGATCTAGACAAAATTTTGCACACGGCCCTCATTTCACCAAAGGATGGTTTTCGGGTAGGTTTCAGACTCGCACCCCAACCCTCTAGGGCATCTTATTTACTGTGGGTTCCAGCGAAGACCCAGCCATGTGATAACATTTGGGACTGGTGTGAAACGTGGTGTCGGAAACGTAGGATCGTACACTTTTGTATTGACCATGCAAACTAACAAGAGGGGCTCTGCAGTGGAAGGCAGGCCCAAGATTTGCCTACTCTTTAGACCTTGGGCACGCCGATGTTTGACTCGTTCAGTGTCGGATTAAGTAACTTGACTGGATGCAGCCACTCTTAGTAAAATTTTCCTACATCGCTTTTGAGTGAATTGTCGTG
>NC_089743.1:13453697-13458697 GCF_040412425.1 Macrobrachium rosenbergii | reverse complement strand
CTCATCTCCTTCATTAATCATAGGATATTTATTCATCGTAGAATCCGACGCCTATCAGTGGTCTTATCATTGCATTTGATACCCATGTATAATTTATCCAGGGATCAGCTAATTAAGAATCTGGAAAATAAGCGACACGGAGCCTGTAGCCCGGCAGACCAAAAGCCGTCCATAAGAATCGTGTCAATAAAAATCAAATTCACACTATCTTGTGAATGTGGAGAGCGTTTTATCCTTGGGTGACATCTACTCTTGGTTGGAAAAGTTCGGAATAATTGAGCGTTTGCCAGCAGATCCACAAATATATAAGAGGTATGTAGATAGGCCTTCCGCCTGGTTGGCTTTTAGGCGATTAAGGTGTACCGGCCGTGGCTTTTTCTACGGAAGGGAGCGAGCATCGAAAATCAGACTTTTAGTAAGGGGCGGTAGAGGTGGGATTCCTTTGTTGGTTCGCTGTTTGACATCTCGGTTTCACAGGTGATAAGGGGTGAACAGATATGTCCCTTGTGAACGAGATCACCCAAGGGTCAGAGTCGCGTGCAGCCTTTGTTATGAACACCATAAAAGTAGGGACCCCTCGCGTCCAGTTTTTGTGGAGCGACGCAACTTGCTAAAATCTGCAAAAATTCACTTAATGGCCAGAGTGAATGAGTTTGCATAATATCACTATTTGTCTGCGAGTCTTTCACGATGGAAGGATTGAAATGCATAAGAAGCCTTCTTAAAACACACCGGAGAAGTTTGATACGGATTTAGAGAAAAAACTCACACGCATAAAAATTCAGCTGTGTGGAACTCAAACTGAAGAGACTCGACGTTGACAGTCATTGATGCTGATCGAGCCGCGAGAGAGCTCAGTGACGCATGCTTTTAACAGAGGCTGTCTTTGTAACCGAATCCTTTCTGGATCTTTTTCCCTCAATTTTACATCAAGTCGTAAGCCGGTTATAAACAGGGATAATCCCTGTCCTTGGAGAAACTTGAACTAACCTCAGATCCACCGTAGAA
Source organism: Macrobrachium rosenbergii (assembly GCF_040412425.1). Lineage (NCBI taxonomy): Eukaryota > Metazoa > Arthropoda > Malacostraca > Decapoda > Palaemonidae > Macrobrachium > Macrobrachium rosenbergii. The sequence continues at coordinate 13,457,689 of NC_089743.1, read as the reverse complement.
CAAGCTTAGACTAAAACCCTGACCAGATTAACATCCACATTAGATCCGGCTCTTGCCATAAACTCCCAAGAGCCATAAATAAGCCATAGAGGCCACCCTAAGATGGGGGTCATATTCAGGTAGCTAGACAGCAACATCGTCTTCGACACGCACGTTTATTGGACAGACAATCCTTTCAAGGTCATCACCTAACTTATAACAGGTCAATTGTCTCGGCACACACCAAGGCACTGCACACCACCTGTTGTCGTAGGCTCTTTAAATTTTTGCGGTCAGAAACTGGACGAGTTTTATGAAGAGAGAAAAAAAAGTCTATGTTTTTATTAAATAATTATGAATTTGCGTGTAATATTTGATATACCTGAAACAAGAAAGAGTGAAAAGTTACCACATCAAAATTAGTTCGTTATAGCTTGAAATATTTTTCTAGTTTATAACCACGTTTTAGTGTTATCTACAACCATATTTAGTCTTCATTATTAGGAGAAGTGTTTGAGTTTTTGTTGCAGTTTCTGATTAGAAAAAAATCAACTATTTAACAAGCATCAAGAGGACAAAATTTGAGCTTGCAGTTTACAATTCCGCATTTAAATATTTTCTTGTATACGTAGTGTACATAATTCAAGTCTCTCTCTCTCTCTCTCTCTCTCTCTCTCTCTCTCTCTCTCTCTCTCTCTCTCTCTCTCTCTCTCTCTCTCTCCTTTACAATCTTGTAGTAGTAATAATATGTAATTGATTTTGTATACTTTTCGTCCATATCAAAAGAATCATCTGGACTGGCAATTTGACCTCATCTTGCAGATATATAAGAGAAAGAGGGCGGGATTGGGTGGAGAATTTTTAATTACTAATACAAAGCGAGAATTTTGCCAGGCAATACTTAGTGTGAGTTAGAGTGTCGTCAAAATTGCCTCCCTTTATAGATGGCCAAGTCTTACAATTGTATTTTTAAAAATTCCGTCACGTTTTTTGTCTTCTTCCTTGATATGCTTTTATTTATTTCTTCCACACACTGTACTCTGGATGTAATATGGGTTTCTTCTTCTTCTTCTTCTTCTTCTTCTTCTTCTTCTTCTTCTTCTTCTTCTTCTTATAACGTGCCTTCTCCCATTTTTCGTATGGGGTAAGCACGATGCCTTCTTTTGAAGGACTTGCATTTGGCTTTGGGGCAGACCGTAGTCTCGATCGGCTGCCCTGCCTGACATCGCTTAGACCCCGGTAGCGCATGTACATGTATCGTACCAAATCACCAGCTCCCTTTCTCCCAACAGCGAGGAGAGTTGAGAGGTAAGGTCGACAGTTCGAGACGTGTGAGGTGTCTGTTATGTTTTTTAGAAGATGTTGGAGTGGCTTTGTTTGTGTGTGTATTAGTCTGTATAACCCATTAGCTAAAAGCAAATGGGTGTTACAGACATAAAACATATTGTATGAAGTCGATCTCTGCTCATTTTATGTCCTTCCAAACATTTTTATTGGCATTTCTTTTCATTTTAATGTTATTTGGCTACAGTTGTTCTTTGGACACTGAAAAAATATGCTAATTATGCAAAGATATCAGTAGATTTCCTTAAAATATTTACACTGTTATAACAGTTTATTAGAGAATGTGTTTCGTTTAGGATAAATGATGGAATGATGATGTTTTCCCAAGGGATGAAGCTTACCCGTTAGGTACCATTGGTTTATTTTTATTTATTGGTTGATAATGATATTAAACCAACGTCACTATTCGTTTAGAACGTTGCCAAATGCGAAGAAGTTCGTTGGTGCTGAGAAAAGCTGCATTGTTTGCAATTCTGATGAGAATTATGAATGAGCTTACTTGCTGCTTCATAAACACTTGTGGATATTTTTTCTTTTTGTTATTAATAGCTTTTTGATAATGACTTATCCGAAACATTAACAATCCAAAACATTAACAACTCATTCATTTTGATCTTTTCAAGACTACTTTACTTACATACAGTCATTCTTTTGTGTATTCATAAACATACATGTAGACATACTGCGTACACGTTTGCAATAACTCACTCGCGAGGAAATTAATGAAGAGGTTGCTCAAGCCTTCTTAATGGAAATGAAGTGCCTGTGATGAATGTGCATGAAAGCAAAATATGGAAGCTGTTAAAAGAAGTCTCTGCACGTAGATATGGATTAGGAGAGGTGGTTAGTTCCTCGTTGGGAGAGTGGGTTCTGTTCTCAGCTAGCACCCTGCTGGCCGCGAGTTCGAATCTCCGACCGGCCAATGAAGAAAAAGAAGGTTTTATTTCTGGTGATAGAAATTCATTTCTCGCTATGATGTGGTTCGGATTCCACAATAAGCTGTAGGTCCCGTTGCTAGGTAACCAATTGGTTCTTAGCCACGTAAAATAGATCTAATCCTTCGGCCCAGCCCTAGGAGAGCCGTTAGTCAGCTCAGTGGTCTGGTTAAAGTAAGGTATACTTAACTTTTTTTTAAGGAGAGGTGGATAGCGGAGGGAGGACATACCAAACCAGGATAGGAAGTCGTGGACGAATAATGAAACAGTAGGCTAGAGGCTTTTAGGGTAATTAATCTGTTCTTACTTTTATAAATTAAAAAGTAAAAATATGTAAAATGGTTTTACGTTTAAGGTCGTTTAAGTATAAAGACTAGGTCACTAGTGGAAGACCAAGTTATGCTGGCCGAATAGAATTGCAGAAGTATGCGGAAGCCAGTCATTGATGGAGGTAAATGGTGCACTGTAAGTGGAAAACTGGGCTTACTACTCGTGGACCTCTTAGATACTTGTGGGAAGTCCATCGGAGTTTTTCATCTTTTTGCTCGAGATTTATCCTTTATAATATGCGAATCCCGTTCCGTTAAATTCTATGGGCTACTTCTTTTAAAGGAAGCATTTATTTTTCAATATAGGGAATTTTTTGTATATTTATGATTAAACACAGCTCAGACCATTTACTTTTTTTGTATATGTGCTCTCTTATAGGGGCGTTGTGTTGGTGAGCTTAGAAGTTTTATTTCCCCGTCACAGTTCTACTCTCCCATAATGGTTCTATTGTGTTTCATGGAAGTAGTCTACATGTTTCAAGGTAAAATTCCAAAGTTGAACAAGAATATGAACACTGACAATGTAACTCCACACAGTGTGGCATTTTAAGTGCATGGGTATCAGATTCTTGGATACACTATCGGTCATTTAGGTTTAGATATGGAAGAGACGTGTCTTCCGCTTTTTTTTTCTCTCCCTGTTTTTAGGGCAAAGTGTCGAGTGTGTATTTTTTTCAATTATTTGAGGTAACCGCATTGACGGTGATTTTTTTTTTTTTTATTGACTTTTTGGTTCAGCAAAGTATCCTGACCATTTAGAGGGAGACAAACTTGATACTTTACTGTCACAAGAATTCAGTGGGAAAATCACGTTAGTGCGGTAAGCTCAAATAAATGAAAAAATGCACATGAGACACTTTACCATAAAAGGATGATGCGTTGTCAGTTAATTGTTGAAAATCCCAATTGTTTCAAATTTTGCACCCGTGGCAAGGAAAGTTTTTTTTTTAATAACTATTTCGATAAACTGTAAGTTTATTCTTAATTTTGATGAAGTTTATGTCCCTCCCTACGTAAATTAGTTTGGCCACAGGTATGAATATCTGATTGATTAGATTTTTTCCATGTAGAGTACTTATGGTATTATAGTCGACTCTCCGAAGTGACACGTAAATTTATTGGTTTAAATGCAATATAGGAATTAATGTGCTTTCATATATGGTACACGAGAGATTCACTAGAATCTTGAAACTCAGACGTTACTTTAACTTCCACATCAGACTCTCTTTAGCTTAGTTTTCTATCCTATATAATCAGATATATTATCTGAAATAATGACTTTCAACAATTTGATAAGGATGTGAACTTCGCCCAAGCAGATTTACGCAAGATATTTTGTGTTAATTATATCTTGTATATCTCGATATTAAGTGACGCAGTGAATGTCTGCTTATATCACTACATC
>NC_089743.1:13446197-13448697 GCF_040412425.1 Macrobrachium rosenbergii | reverse complement strand
TGCCTGCATACCCCCTCACACACACACACACACACACACACACACACACACACACACACACACACACACATATATATATATATATATATATATATATATATATATATATATATATATATATATATATACTGTAGTTCTAGACAGTGCTACCCATACGGTTTAAGCGAGTAGTTTTGGGATGAGGTAGCTAGCCTCTCAAATTGGCCCACGGCTGTTGGAACGTTTTGTTGACAGTATCTGACATGTACACACATGCATGAGATATATATATATATATATATATATATATATATATATATATATATATATATATATATATATATTATATATTCTCCTTATATACTGAGCAAGCTCCAGAGGATGATAGGTTTCCTTTTGTCTTTTAGTCTTGTGGGATTAGTTTGCTACCCCCATGCCTTTTCCACACTGGTTGTAACCCAAGACAGTCAACTAACTACCAGGTACCTAATTTGCTGCTGAGGTTGCCTATGCACGAATCCTTTGCAAGTTTGCCCTGGTAGTCCTTCGATCTCTTTTCTTGCCCTGTGCTCGCTTTTGTCAGGACACCAGAAGCTTCATAATCTTCACCTCAGAATTTTCTCCTTTCTGCATCGCCTGAAGACGGTTCTTACACACTTAATAGGGACGTAACTACCTTTATTCTTTCTGCAAAGTAAACCACCTCATCGCTTTCTTCATTTTTTTTTTTTTTTTTACTCTTTCGGCGACCTTTTAGTAACACTCACATCTCCTCTTTTTTTAAAATATTTTGCATGTTTTCACAAAATTTCTCAGCCTATGCTGAACTTACGCTTTTCAGAATTGTTCATCATCAGTGTCACTGCTCACATATACTTTTCAGATAATTTCAGCCGCTTGGTTCTTTATGCATTTATATTTCCCAGTTTCTCTTCCTTATTGGGATTTTCCAAAATCTATATATTTTCGTGAATTAAATTTTTCTTTCTCTTTAATCGATTCTTGGTTGACATTATGCGAAAAAATCATCGTATTTTTTGCTTTGGTTCTTTTTGCTCTACCGATAAAAATTTATCATTCTCTCGGTTCCTCTTTCCACTGAGGTTAATTTTTTATTGTTTCCTCTTTACGGTTTTTATGATACATACCTCACAAGAAGTGCATCAGAAACATGTTTTTGTGATGTTGCTTAATTCTCATGACAAATTGGATAGAACACATATTTTAATAGTCCCTAAATAGTTTCTATATTTGTATTTTATTTACTTATGGGCAAATTCGTCTTATTAGAGAAAACTACCGATCCAGACTTATTATCAATCCAGTCCGAAAATAGAACAGCAAATCTCTCTAAGTACTTGTAATTATTTAATGAAATCCTTTTCGTGTTTGCTAATGAAAAAATGAATGAATTATAGCCATGACAGAGAATGGGGACTAGAAATAAAGAATAAACGAGAATCAAAGCAAGAGGAAAAAGTGAAGCAAAAAACAGAGAAAACGAAAAAAAAACATTCTAATGGACAGAGATACTGGCGTTTCAAAATTTAATCGTATAAAGTGCTGAACAGAATTATTTCAGTGTCGAAAAACACGTTCGTTAAAAGATTTCAGGTGCTCGGAAAAAAAGGCAAAAAAAAAAAGAAAAAAAGAAAAAAGGAAGTGATTTTATTTTTTGAATTCCATGAAGTGGAATGGTGAGTTATATTTGGAAACGTAGGTAGCTCGAATATGAATATAAAGTAGATTTGATGGTGCTTTTGCGAGCGGTGAACTGTGAATGTTTCAGTAAGGAGAGAAATTGGGTGAAATCATTTTTGCAGTGGGATTTGATCTAGTTTTTGTTTTCGCTACGTTTTGACATATATATATATATATATATATATATATATATATATATATATATATATATATATATATATATATATATATATATATATATTGTTGACCTTTACGATGAAATTTAGAGGTCAGTCGTAACAGCCTTGAATGTGTGAAATTTATTTCCGATCAAAATTTATCCATAGTAATATTGCATTTAGTTATGATCGGCTATAGTATTGAATGCTATTTTGAACGCCATACGAGCCGTGTCTAACCGTACTTTTCTTTTTGCTTGCATATAATCTCCTTACATGCTCTGACTTAAAAAACGCCGAGGGTTTTTAAGGCTGCGTGTCCAGGCCACAGAATACCCCTTTAGTTTTAAACACTCCGAAAACTTGAGCCTCTCAAATTGCTGGTATTCAAATTCGTGGCTATTTTGGCCGTGGCCACATTCTGCGCGAAAACACTCTTACCGAAAAGCTAATGTATCACTATTTCTTGTCATTTTTAAACTGCTATTTAGCATACGAGTCCCACTAAAGGAAGAGAAAATGAGGTACATATATATTTTTTTTTATTTTGCCTGTTTTATAAATTCATTTTTCTGCGAGTGTGTATTTGCACGCACGTATTTTTATCACTACTACCAGCCCTAGAGACTCATAGGAATCTGATATTGGCTAAATAAGAAATT
>NC_089743.1:13431197-13441197 GCF_040412425.1 Macrobrachium rosenbergii | reverse complement strand
TGATTAGGTATTGGGGATTTGGTAACATGTACATTCGCTACCGGGGTCTAAGCGATGTAGGCAAAGCCGATCGAGGGTACCCCACCGCCAAATCAAAGTCCTTCAAAAGAAGGCATCGTGCTTACCCCATATAATAATGGGAAAAAATGCACGTTAAAGACGAAGAATTCATTATTTATAGAAATTGTAATATTAGTAACGCTCACTGATTCCTTTTGTGTAGAAATAGCTCTTTTATATTAATGAAAATGATGAGCATGTCATATTTTCCTTCAGACCGTCAACATAAACCCCGTGGCATTTTCTCTCGGTGCGAAATCTTCGACGTTGGGAACTGCCGAAGACCCGGCCGGGAAGAAAGGTTTTTGGAAACTAACGGCATTGTCACCCACTTCGGCTTTGTCGCTTAAAACCGCAAGAAACATAAATACGCCAAAACTCTGGTTTAGGTCACGATTTATAGATGACAATAAATTCCCCAGGTGCAGGGGAGGGGGAAGAGGTACGGTGGTAGGAAGTGTGACAGTTTGGGCGAGTGTGCAATGGTGCCTGACCAAAGCGTCTTGGGTGGTGGAGGAGGAGGAGGAGGAAGAGGGGAGGAGGGAAGGGGAACTCGGAAGACGAGAGTTAGCTTTTGTGCTGTTGGACCAAAGCGAAGCAGTAATTGAGTGTTTTTTGTTTTATAAATACACAACAAAAAAAGGGGAATATGAGTGAGAGGAAAAATTGCTCAACGGAGATAAGAAAACAAAAGCTTGAAAATACTGAGGGAAAGGATAATTTAGGACAAGGTTTTGTGCTTATAATCATTTTCATATAAATTTGTTGGGTATAAGATTTAAGAATTTTGTTTTTACTCCATTATTTTCGTTTCGTATAAATTTGCTGGTAATAGGATTAAGGATTTTAGCTTTTATTTCTCTGTTTTTCTGCTTTTCGTTACTGGCTAATTTTACCGAAAGAAATATGAAAGCAACCACCTCTAACCTCTGATACACATTCATGATTGCTTTTGCCTCTGTCGCGTTTATGGACAAAACTCGAGGTGGTGAAACGAATTAAAGAGCGTACCTTAGGAATGGTTTTACCCCGGTGGAGTGAGGATTCTCTTCCGTTTCTGTGGTATACATTTTGACTGAGTAATGAAAGTTCACAGCTGATGTAACGTTTAGTTTTCCTTCTCTCTCTCCATCCCAGCTGCGACCAGCAAATATCGACTAAGAACTAGGTACCTAACTCCCCGCATCGGTCAGCAGAGGATGGTCAGTGTTAAGGGACGACCCTCATCATCCGGTTCAAAAATCAAACGCTGATCCTCGGTTTTTGAGTTGAGTGTGCTAACATAGCTTGAGAAAGCCGAAGAGAGAGAGAGAGAGAGAGAGAGAGAGAGAGAGAGAGAGAGAGAGAGAGAGAAACTCGTGAGTTAAGACTCTGAGTGCATAACTCCTTGCAGGTAATATAAATGTAAAAGCAGTAACCACCAAAACAACGTTATCTTAAATGTTCAGGGATTCATGAACGTTAAACACCCGTGAAGAGAAAAGCACGTAGGTGGAAAATCTTTTGTCTCGAAAGCTAAATAGAATTAACTACTTTCCTAAAGCAATAGAATTGTAAGGTTTTCCTTGTAAAATAATTTTTGCAGTGTCATTGCAGAAAGAATTATCGATAAAATTGTACGTGAACTGAATGGAGTTTTCGACAAAATCTCAGTTTCAAATATTTGTAATACTTTCTCTCTTACGATGTTAAATGAAATGTGAAAGTGTACTACTTATTATTAGATTGCAAGCTCTAGAAACATTTTTTGTGGTCTAATAAGAATTTTAACACTATGTGACGATAGTATGGAAAATATTTTCGAATTCCCTCACACCTTAATGGGTACAACATAGTCTAATTCATACAGACGTATTAAGTAACAATGATATGTCATTTTCCCTGAAAATTTAGATACATGAAACAATATCTTTTTTTACGCGCTCTCGGATTTCCAAGAAATCTCTCTCTTGCAGTTGTATACCGTCTATATACTTAAGGAGAACTGAGACTGGGGCAAAATTATCAATCTGTATCAATGTGGGCGCTTAGTGGTTATGTTTAGTTCCTTATATGGGCTGGCCGCAAGAGATGTAAAGATATGATAGATAAAAATCATGTTATGTGGTTCGGGCTGTTATAAAATTAAAGGTCAGTGTTGATAGGATGATAACCTGAGTTTGTCGTACATTAACCCATGTTAAAACCCCTGTAGTGTAGAAGTAAAACACATCTTGATATAGGTTTGTTATCATATATATATATATATATATATATATATATATATATATATATATAATGCGTATACATACACACGCATATACGCATATGTGTGTGTATGTATGTATATGTATACAATAACCAACGTATATCAAGAGGTACAAAGACATACATACATAACTACGTACTTACATGCATACATTTGTCTACGTATATCTGCGTGATTATTCATCCATTTGATCACTGGCCAGGAGAGAGTTATTGCATTTATACTTTAGTGTTCGTAAATGAGCATTAAGTATAGAAATTCAAAATAAAGTATTTTTTCCCACTGTCTTTAATATAGAGAAGTTTCACTGCAATGAATAGTGTACTTTAAATGGTTAATGGTTAACGGCTATTAGTGAATGCGATTTAATCATTTAATTTTCAGATTCTTCCGTATTCATTTATGAATTGCACTGCAAAGAGGAGGGAGTTCACAAATTTAACGAGCTATTAACCTCTAGAGGGAAATATATCTCCTCCTCGGATGAAGAAATATGCATTAACATAAATCATGGAAGCGTGACAACTCCGAGTATGACAAAACAGTGGTTTGTGCTTCCAGTTTATTACTTTTGATAGATGACGCTGAAAAGGTATTTCATTTTCACATTTTTATTTCATTTTCACATTTTTTTCATTCCCTGCTAAATAAGAGACAGAAGTAAAAGTTTCAGTGTTGTCTCAGAATTTTCTTTTCTTATAATTTTGTCAACCGGTTCTGAGTAGGAAAATTTTTAAAAACCGCTCACGGGAAAGGACACTACTGTTTAGATATACTGATTCTCTTCTGTATAAAATCGAACATCAGAAAATTAGAATAAAAGTGCAAACTTAAAATGTTTGTATGTACATTTTTAACTGCGTGTTTCAAGTGTTTATTGAAGATATATATATATATATATATATATATATATATATATATATATATATATATATATATATATATATATATATATATATATATATATATATATATATATATATATATATATATACTATATATATTTATATATATATATACAGTATATATACACACACACAAACACACGCACACACTGGGCTGTTTCCCATTTTTCCTTTTCTTAATGTCTTTCAATTTTCATGGGTCATAAGAAACGACCACTACACGCATATAAACCTCTCAGGATAATGTACTCTTAGAGTCGAAAAGAATCTCTTCATCAGTGGAAACCATAAAGGTCGCCAGAACGAGAAATTCTGAAGCGAATTTCAACCTTATGGTTCTTATTTTCTCCCCTAAATATAGGCCTGCTGCCAAGATTTTTATGACTACCGTGGGAAAAGTAAAGTAATTGTCATTCTGTGAATAAAATAATTTTCTGGAGATAGCACAAATATACTCTGAAAAAATATGTCGCAGACAGAAAGCAAGGTTTAGATCGGAGTTACGATAGTAACTTAACAGAGTTACAATATGCAGGTGATGCTGTTTTGATGAGTGAAAGCCACAAGATTTACAAAGCTTGTTTAAGAAAATGTATGTTATATCTAGAGAGACTGGACTCAAAGTAAGTATGAGACACAAAAATAATGAAGACAGCTTACACGAGGGACGAAATATTTGGTGGGGAAATGATTAATGAGGTGAAATCTTTCAAATATTCAGGAACAATACAGATTGTTGTTGGGGCCGGGGGGGGGCGGGATATAGTAAAATATTAATACAGACATATCAGATCTTGGCAGGCTGAATAAGATTTGGCATTAAGTACACTGATATTGCATACAAAAATAAATTTATACTTGAGTCTAGTAAGATCTGTATTGTTATACGGACACGAAACTGTATCTAAAAGACTTTGTAAATTTGAGAATATAGTTTTAAGAAGAATATTAGGAGTTAGATGGCAGGATAGAGTTAGGAATTATATCATAAAGATAATTATGAAGCTCCATATGCAGATGAAATCATGATGGAAGGGAGATGGAGATGGCTTGGTCATGTCATCCGTACATCCCCAGGGAGAAGAATACGTGATAGTGTGACCAAGGCTTCTGTGGGCACCGGAAGAGGTGAAAGACACGAATAAAGGAATTTCAGGGGTCCTCTGGGTCTCGTAGCATTGTCGGTGAGGACGAAGTTATAGACTAGAATCGTCCCAATGAAACATCATTTAACACAATTCCTTCCTTATTTCCATTTACTTTAGCCATAACAAAAAAAAAAAAAAAAACAAGTCTGCTTTGCGTTCTATTCTCAAACTCTCTACATTCACTTGAAACGTTAAGTTCTTCATTGGAGGGGTGGGTAGAGCTCTCGGCTAGCACGCTGTTGGCCTAACGTTCGACTCTCCGACCGGCCAGTGAAGAATTAGAGGAATTTATTTCTGGTGAGAGAAATTCATTTCTCGTCATAATGTGGTTCGGATTCCACAAGAAGCTGTAGGTCCCGTTGCTAGGTAACCAGTTGGTTCTTAGTCACGTAAAATAAATCTGATCCTTCGGGCCAGCCCTAGGAATGCTGATAATCAGCTCAGTGGTCTGGTTAAACTAAGCTATACTTTTTATTTTTTTTTTTTTTTAACTTGAAACGTTATCTTAACTCTCACCCTTGGTATGTATTATGTCTGTGTACTATGTGGAGTTGGCTGAACAGTTACCGTCAACATACACAAGTCATATATCAGTTTATTAGTTTATATTCTTTTCGTAGATAAATACCTGTAGTTATTCGATGAGTACAACTCATGAAAGAATGATCTGAACGTATTCATATCAAGTCTTTCTATACAGAAGTCTCCTGGCATTCGTTGCCATATCTGTAAGTCAAGAATCGACGACAAAATCAAATAGCCATTAACACTTAGCATATGAAATGCAAATTAGCAACCATGCAATTTGAATTTCATCGAATGTGAGAAACATTCTTGCCATTTTTATGTCATCCCTTTTCGTCAATTTTCTTCACAAGTTAGAGATTAACCATGTACGATAAAGTTCAGATCCATGGGATTTGTTTTGAATGTTGGTATGCAAAAGTTGCAATAACCATTAAGAATATGATATATCATACTTTAGGAGGCAATCAGCGTTGTAACAAGTATGTAGTTAGTATTTTTTCCTTGGTAAGGCACGATAATCACTCGACTTTTGCCTCGCTGGTTGTAAACACAAGGCCCGAGGTGTCTCCGTCTGTCCATTGTCTCTTTGTCTCTGTCTGTCTGATATTTGCAGAAGATACAGTGCTGATTAAGTATAGTGAAGGTAAACTACAGAGAATAGTGGAAGAGATTGATAGTGTTTGCAGGAGGGGAAAGTTGAGAGCTAAGATCAAGGTCTTTCAGTAATGGTTTACCCTTTGTTTCTAATTATCTTTTTATCGGTTACTGTATAAAAAAGTTAAGACTATTTTCATGACTGTGTGTGATTAGTTTGGTTATTAGTGGTTGAAAAACTGAAATCATGAATATGAGTATTGAAAATGCACAGCGTTGTCTAATTGACGGCATGGTTGTAAAGCAAGTGGATAAGTTTAAATATTTAGGCACTTATGTAGATAAGGATGGTTCTCTGAGCACAGAATTTATGGAAAGATTAAAAAAGGCTTATCAGGCAATGGGAATGCTTAAAAATATTTGGAATAATAGCAATTTTTCTGCGCATACAAAATCAAAATTTATAAGGTAATGGTGAGGAGTATTTTGATTTATGGGCATGAGTCATGGTGCAGTACAGTGACTTCGGATAATAAGTTCTTATCGTTTGAAAATAAGGCGCTCAGAAGAATATTAGGAATTAATTGGAGGGATAGGATATCAAATAACAGAATTAGAGAAGTAACGGGGGTGCAGCCGGTCGATGAGTATGTTAGATTCTCACGCTGGAAGTGGCTAGGCCATGTGTATAGAGGACAGGGAATAGTACGAGATACACCGGAGTGGGTTGCCCTTGGTAGAAGAGGTAGAGGTAGAGGTAGGCCAAAGGAGACGTGGTTGAGGACAATGAGGCAGGAAGCAGGAGATGAGTGTTGGGGAGATCTTGGGGAGTTAGCCAAGGACAGAATGATTGATTTATATATGTGTGTGTGTATATATATATATATAACTTCATTTAAGAAATGAATTGGCCGAAGTGAAAATAGATCGCCATATTTTCCATAAGAAAAGAATTGTCAGAAAAAGTAGAATTCTGATGTTCTTCCGGAATAAAGGAGGGAGACGGGAAAGCATGTAATTGATATTGCATTTGAAGTAACAAGAGCTGTGTGCTTTTAACGCTGAGCATTTATGAATGTACCCTCAAAATAAAAAAAAAATAAAAAAGTGTTTTAGCATTTTATTCGAAGAGCTGAAACGCTTAATCTGTGGAGTATTTGCAGGTGCCAAAAGCTGTGCGTTTGGAACGCCATTGTCCTTACGATTTCTATTCTCTCTTTTATTGGAAGATAAACTTTTATTCATACATTCTCATGTACCTTAATACATACGTGCAAAACATTCCGCACCTTTAACTTTGAATCTAATATGCTTTTTTAAAGCGACTTAAAAACTGACGGTCTTGCTTCCTTTCAGGAAGTTTGTCATCTTTCTGTTTGTTTCCTGTCTGTACATAATTAAGGTCTACCAGTAGTCATTTATTAATGGGACTCTTGTAATCTCGTTAAACGGACGTTTTTCTGCGAGGCTGCCACTATTCTCGACGTTCCTTTGGATTTTTGTCTTGCACTAAACCCATTTCCCCCCTATTTTCCGTTTCTACTACACTCTTTTCTTGTCTCTTTCAGTATCTTTCATTCCTCTCCCTATTTTTTTCCTTCGTTACTTCCTTTCATTCACTTTTACATCAACTCGCCATTCTTTCGGCGCTGTTTTGTCTTTCTCCCCATCCACCTTTTCAATCTGATATTTTTTTCATATCCTTTCTACATTCGCTTCTTTGATGGGCTTTTTATTTTGGTTTCTTTGACTGCTTGCTGTGGCGTTATTATGGGACCTAGGAGCGAGAGATTTCTTCAAAAGAATCAGGAAAGTAGCTCTTTTGTTCCATTTTTCTTTTCACTCGTCGTTTCTCTATATTTGCTACACCTCTCTCTCTCTCTCTCTCTCTCTCTCTCTCTCTCTCTCTCTCTCTCTCTCTCTCTCTCTCTCTCTCTCTCTCCTGTTAAACCAATTGATTATGATCGGTGTGATATGTATACAATATATTTATATGCATGCCACTCATTTTTATATATTCAGTATTAATATTTGTATTCATCAGATATTTTGTGTGTTTATTGATTTCTATAAATACAATGTACTTGTTAGGTTATTTTAACATCCTTCGTAAATATCTTTCTTAGATATTCTTAACTTCTTCAGTTCAATGAAAACAAAATGTTCAGTCCATTGCGTTACTCGTCGCGTTTTCCTTATTTGAGTGTGTTCAGTACGCAGGCGCAAGCACCTACGTATATAAATTCTGAAAATGCTCCATGTAACTTTATTTCCTTAGACTGTCTTCACTGTTATCTTAGTATCTTACCTTGGGTGACGACCATATACTGAAGATATATTATTTTTCGAACTTGTGCTCGATTTCTGAAGTTAATTTTCTTGTTCTGGTCACTGGCTGACAAAACAAAGAAGCATCATCAGTATTCTCTTTGAGACTGGTTAAACATCGTATTTTTTTTACCCTGTCCTCTTTATAAGTTAGCGTCGATCGCTGCGCTTCAATAGCTTACGGTCGATATTTGAGAGAAGTTAAAACTCGAGTTATCAGATATCAGAGCAGTATTGGTTTCCTATATTATAGATTATTGGGGTCTTATTCTTAAAGATATATCGATTAGTTTCTCTCATAATTTGTTCCTAAATGCATATATTATTGTAATTTTGACTTTTTGAATTGCCTTAGTCTGTAATTATAAACTCGTAAGATTTGCTGAAATGAATCGTAATTGTGTGTGTAACTTTTATAAAGTCGCTGCAGACTGTATCTTAATATAATAATAATAATAATAATAATAATAATAATAATAATAATAATAATAATAATAATAAAATTAAGAGAGCAGCGATGAATTAGATTTGACGCTGTGGGTCATATGTCGACGGAACAATCGAGTTATTTTTTGTCATTTGAATTTGTTCATGGTTTGTTATCGATCATAAACAATAACATGAAGTGTATTAGAAAAATCTTTTTGATACTAATAAGCACTAAAAAGGGGAGTATTTTTCCTTATCTTTCTACAGTACTTCCACGTAGTGGATTCAGAGAACACGCAGCTTAACGTTGCTCAATCTTTCCCATTCACTTTAGTTATTTTACCTCCTTTTGTTCCTGACTGGTGTCCCATTTACTTCATTTGGTTACTTTTTTTTCGTCTATTCTGCTTAAGCTTAGTTTCACTGTTTCGGGAAACTGGCGAAGGCCTCTTGTTTCTGTACCATTTGTTTTTAGCCAGCACATGCCTAAGGGTCTTAGGCATGTCAGTCTGAAACTACATTTAATTACGAGATTTACCGCTGGGCTTTTTGGATTCTTTTATGGTAGATGGAATGCATTGTTGTGGAGTAACCTACTTTCATTTGCTGGGGTTTGGAATTTGACGTCCCCAAAAGTATGCGTATGACTTTCTGTGGTTATTTTAAAATGTATTAGGAATTGTCTGCGCGGTCTCCGAGTCTTGTTATATGGTACCATGAACGATATTTCACTCCTGCCGTAGCTTACCTGTTAATTAAGAATTATAATATTGTTCTTAAGCAACTGTATCCAAAATTAGTTTCCTTTTATAGTAGCTTTCAGTCAGTTTCTATCCTTTCTAGTTTAACACAGTACACTTATTTATCACCATCGCGGAGCATTTATTTTTATAAATTCGTTTTGTTTAGCGGCATTCATCTTTAAATGGATTATTGAAATTCATAGCGCGGCACCTTTTAGCGTAAAGACATTTTCCAATAAAACTCCACCTCTCACATTATCCCAGATTATAGTCGCGTCAATTTTTATTGTTATATTTCCTCGAACGAAAATCTCTGGTAATGGTTGTATCAGCTTTTGTTATTTAGTGTATCGGTATTCTCGTTATTAATATTTCAGTGTTAATGACATTTAGTATTTTGTGGTACTTTTTATATTTAGGTCGCTCACCTTCCCCATTAGGTTAAGTGTGACCTGCCGTTGCTAGAAAAAATGTGTTCTCATAACACCAAACGCCTCTCTTGGAAATTAGTAATCTTTGGGTCACTGTGTTGGTTTTTTGTGGTTTTTAACTTTATGGTTTATGTTTGTGTGTGTGTGTGTGTGTGTGTGTGTGTGTGTGTGTGTGTGCGCTTGCTTGCTTGCTTGCTAGTATCTTTTCAACAATTTTTCCTAGTGACAAGTCACATATGCCACAAATTGTATTTAAAGAAACGTTTTTTAATATTGAAATCTCTCTCTCTCTCTCTCTCTCTCTCTCTCTCTCTCTCTCTCTCTCTCTCTCTCTCTCTCTCTCTCTCTCACACACACACACACACACACACACAGGGAAATGAGGTAGGTAACAGACATTTTCGAACGATTAAAATGAATAAAGAGTAGTAACGATGATCCATTACAATTTATTTAGGAATTTCAGAAGCATTGTCTAAAAAACTGGAGGAATAAACGTGAATTTTGGCTCGCCGAGTGAACAAAAAGAAAGCTTGAAAAGTAAATTATCATACATTTTAACGTTCATTGTGTTCGCTGACGCGGG
>NC_089743.1:13386197-13421197 GCF_040412425.1 Macrobrachium rosenbergii | reverse complement strand
TGGAAAACTTCCGGGAGTCAATGTCAATTAGTCCTTATTTTGTCAAAAGCACTAATATTTTCCTTTCACTCGGTCCAATGAAGGCATTACTAAACGTTTGCAGCGTTCCTTCGGCCCCTAGCCTACTTTTTAGCCTATCTCTCTCTCTTCCTCTCTTCAATCTTGCTATCCAACCCCTCTAATTATTACTTCTTAATGCAACTGTGGGGTTTTCACCCAGTAACCCCCTTAGATGCTTGTCATTCATCACATTTATTTACTCGATCTCTAATTATTGTTGTCCAGCCACTCCAATTCCTATTCACTGTCTTAAGCGCTGAATGGCCGGAAGGGCCCCAGTGTTTGGGTGGGTAGCCAAAACATCAAACATTTCCTCCGTAGAGAGAGAGAGAGAGAGAGAGAGAGAGAGAGAGAGAGAGAGAGAGAGAGAGAGAGAGAGAATTTGCTTGTAGGTTGGTTACCCCTCACACACACACACGCAAACACACTTAAGACGTGATAATTGTACCCCTTTGTAAAACAAACCATATTCTATGCACTGTTGGCATTTTTAACTTTCATACTTGCTGGAATAATGTAATTAAGATTTATTTCCTTTTTTCTTCGCTGATAACCAATGAAAGCCAGAAGTACTCCCTTAACTGATTTGAATTACTGTAAGTTTCTGTTTCAGGAAGGGAGGATCCCATCTTTTTAAAATATTATATAACATGAAACAAAGATTCTTTGACTAAAAATTAAGCAGCGCCTACCTTTTACCAGGATCCCATCTTTTTAAAATATTACATAACATGAAACAAAGCTTCTTTGACTAAAAATAAAGTAGCGCCTGCCTTTTACCAAAACAAGTTTCTCTCTCTCTCTCTCTCTCTCTCTCTCTCTCTCTCTCTCTCTCTCTCTCTCTCTCTCTCTCTCTCTCTCAAATACCATATTACCGTAAATTTTAGCAAACTTTAAAGCCGAAACTAACAAGTCATTAATTCTCACTTAGGATTATTTATTGTTCTTGTTTCTTGAAAATATTTATATCTTTTTAGGGTTCCAACGATTATTTATTGCTCTTGTTTCTTGAAAATATTTATATCTTTTTAGGGTTCCACCGATTATTTATTGGTCTTGTTTCTTGAAAATATTTATATCTTTTTAGGGTTCCAACGATTATTTATTGGTCTTGTTTCTTGAAAATATATATATCTTTTTAGGGTTCCAATGACTTATTTATTCGTCTTGTTTCTTGAAAAAAAATTATATATATATGTGTGTATATATATATATAAATATATAAATATATATATGTATATATATATATATATATATATATATATATATATATATATATATATATATATATATATATATATATATATATATATATATATATATATATATATATATATATATATATACATACATACATATATTTAGGCTCCAGTGATTATTTATTGTTCTTGTTTCTTGAAAATACATATATATCTTTTTAGGCTACAGGATTATTTATTGGTCTTATTTCTTAAAAATATATATGCATCTATTTAGGCTCCAACGGTTATTTATTGTCTTGTTTCTTGAAGATATATGCTGTATATCTATTTAGGATCCAAAATCTTCCGAACTCTTTTTATTATTGTATTTATTGCAAAGTATTCAGAATAGGTGTAGATCTGAAAATATAATCATACAGTACACACACACAATGCGCCTGTATACATACATTTATATATATATATATATATATATATATATATATATATATATATATATATATATATATATATATATATATATATATATATATATATATTATATATATATATATATATATATATATATACAAGCATTAAGCTACAAATGTTCTTTAATATCCAACTTTGCCTCGAAATAACATATTTTCACACATGTTATCAGAAGGGGAATTTTTTAGTTGATTATAAGTTCGTCGTCTCGCGAGACAACGAACTTATTATCAACTAAAAAAGATTCCCTTCTGGTAACATATATGAAAATATATTATTTCCGGGAGGTAGAGCTTTAATGCTTGTATATGAGTCAGGGTGATTGATAAAATTCATATAAATACTTATATATATATATATATATATATATATATATATATATATATATATATATATATATATATATATATATATATATATATATATATTTATATATATATATGTATATGTATATACAGTATATATATACATGTATATATATATATATATATATATATACATATATATATATATATATATATATATATATATATGTATATATATATTTCTGTTGGTGTGCAACTGAAGAATCAGTTGTATATTTTCATAGACAGATTTGTCTTGAGTCATTTTTAGAAATAAAGATTGTTTAAATATTAATCAAAAGTATATTAAGCATCAGTTTCTTTAATATATTTAAACTCTCATCTGGTAGTATGTGAAGGAATAAATGTTGATAGTCCAAAAACAAATATGTCCTTAGCGGTTGAATCAGATAGATAGATAGATAGATAGATAGATAGATAGATAGATAGATAGATAGATAAGGCGAGTAAGGGAGTGAGAGAATGGATCAACGAATAAAAAATAGTCGGAAAAGCATAAAACTCAGCTTGAGAGAATCCATTACGCCAAAATCTCTCTCCGCTCGAGAAACGAAAGTTAGACACGGGGAATCGCCTTACGAGACTAATCATAATATCTCCCAGAATCGTAAAAATGCCTTATAAATGGAACATATTTTACCGTGGAGTTTTAATTAATTCCGCGAGGAGGGGTATCAAGTTATAAAGCCCGGTCATGGGGCGAGGCGCTCGGGCATGTGGGCACACCGGGAGGCCAACTTCGGGACTCTAATAAACTTGAGTGTTTCATGGACCCTCTTGCTCGAGTACCGCTACATGGGGCGCGCAGGCGCGTTCATACATACTCACACAATATATGCAAATTAATACATGCACGTAGACTTAGTGAGTCGATGCATAAAATCCGCGCAGGCTTATACACACACTCATATATAGAGGCACGCACGCACACACACTCAAATGGACACGCAAAAAACACCTACAGCTGTACTCAGTGAAGCGTGTACACGCCGGTATTTACATACATCCACAAAACGCAAGCCACACTTGGTCACGTGCTCAGAAGTATATACAATACATACTAAGTTTGCTACCTATTTTTGCGTAATCTCTCTCTCTCTCTCTCTCTCTCTCTCTCTCTCTCTCTCTCTCTCTCTCTCTCTCCAACTGTTCTAATGTTCATATACTTTTGTTGCTTACAGAAAGTTTGACACAACCAGAAAACGGGAAAATAACGTAAATTTTTTCCCCTCTTTTCTGATCATGTTTGAAAATATTACATAAGTGTTTAGCGTGTCTATTCTCCTTTGAAAATTAAAATTTAGGTTTTGCTTTTATGATTAACGTTTATCGTAAATTCTCCTACGTTAGATAACCAATACTTTGCTTGTTTATCCTCTGAATTTTCGTCGTGTGACATTCAAAGCCTCGTGAGTAAAATAAATGCGGCATTGGCATTCTGCTGTATTTAGCAAACCACCCCCCCCCCAATAAAAAAAAAAAAAAAAAAAGGAAATGACAGTCTGGAAAACTTCAATTCATTTGAATTACAGGGTCACATTTTGCGTGCTGAAATATACTCATTTCCCCATCTAATTGAACTTTTATAAAATAGGATTTCCATGTTCATTTAAATTGGTCCTATGAGATTAAAATTTGTATAAGCTATCAAATGGAATATGAAAGCTATATGGTGTAGCTTTTATGTAATATTTTCATCAACCTGTATATTTTGGGGTCAGTATTTCTTCCACAGTATATTGATTCTTCACTGAAATTTGCTTGGAGTGATATTATCTAACTATTGATACTTAAGAGTGTTAGCTGTGTATGTTTCCACAGAAACTTGCATCATTAAGAACCATCATTAAGAAGAAAACACTGAGAGAGAGAGAGAGAGAGAGAGAGAGAGAGAGAGAGTGAGTTATATCTAGTAATTTTATACGATGTATCCAAGATAAGACATGCATTCGAAGCTTGCAGATGAAATGATAATGTGTAAAAGACGTTGATTAACAGATCTGATAAAAGATGAAATCTTAGAATTATGAGAAACGTTTCTCTCTCTTTCTCCCAGTCCCAGTCTGTAGTGAGTGTAGATTGAAGTTACATTCCCATAGATAAACACTGCCTTCAGTCAAATGATTCTACGTTGAATTTTCCGGAGTATTTTGTTAATTATGTAGTTTGAGAGGGCAGAGAGAGAGAGAGAGAGATTTGTAGTAAGCGAGTACTTATATAGGCCTACTGATCCTTATTTACCTATTTCACTTACAATACATGCAATTATTTTAAGATTTCCAATCGTAAACTTGTGTAAGAAATGTCTAGTGTTGTTCATATACAAAAATAATAATATATATATATATATATATATATATATATATATATATATATATATATATATATATATATATATATATATATATATATGTATATATATACGTATGTACTGTATATATTATACATACATGTGTGTATGTGCGCGCGTGTATTTTTTTATTTCACTTTTTGAAAAAGGTCGCGATTTTTATTCACTGTCCGTATCTAATGTCGGTTACGAATTGACTTGATATTTCAACCGCGTATAGGAGCTGTGGTGGCTTAATAGATATACGAGTATTAGGAAAAGAAATGAACTCACTCACAGCAACTTGATATTTAACGGGTCCATCAAATACTGTATCTGATTTTGTTGTAACTGTATTGCCAGTTCTTGTTTGTTTTCAACAAAAAATCATTATTTTACGGGACCCCTTTCCTATGCCAGGCTGTTATTTAGTAAAAATCATTATTTTTGGCCAAAATTGTTTTGCAGCGTAGAATCGCAGGTATTTTTCATCCTGGCTGGAACACACCCTTTTTTTTTTTTTTTTTACCTTTTTGATGTCGCTTTTCATGCGGTGTGTGTACAGTGCTCTGTCGCTCGTTGCAATTGCTGTTTCATCCTTGTTATTACTGGTGATTGCATGGTGTTTACAGTCGGTGACCCTTGCTTTTACACTATTTATTTAACGATGTTGTTTTGCAGCCATTTCGTTGCTTACGACCGTCATTGGAGAGCAGCGTGAATGTATGTACTGCGCTCTGCCGGAGTTGTCATTTCCTGCTAAAAATGTTTCGTTCGAAGTTCATCATTTGGGTGATCTGTCGGGAACAGCTGTCGGGTGGCACTGATTCTCTCTCGTCATTTGGATTTTCGTCTGATATTTTCTTTCTAAGATTGCTGTTGGGGATCTAATCTTTCTTCTTCATTCTCTTCAGGCTTTCTCCACGGCAGTTGGGGATCTACTCTTTCTTCTTAATTCTCTTCGGGCTTTCTCCACGGCAGTTGGGGATCTACTCTTTCTTCTTAATTCTCTTCGGGCTTTCTCCACGGCAGTTGGGGATCTACTCTTTCTTCTTAATTCTCTGTGCTTTCTCTACGGCAGTTGGGGATCTACTCTTTCTTCTTAATTCTCTTCGTGCTTTCTCCACGGCAGTTGGGGATCTACTCTTTCTTCTTAATTCTCTTCGGGCTTTTTCCACGGCAGTTGGGGATCTACTCTTTCTTCTTAATTCCCTTCGTGCTTTCTCCACGGCAGTTGGGGATCTACTCTTTCTTCTTAATTCTCTTCGTGCTTTCTCCACGGCAGTTGGGGATCTACTCTTTCTTCTTAATTCTCTTCGTGCTTTCTCCACGGCAGTTGGGGATCTACTCTTTCTTCTTAATTCTCTTCGGGCTTTCTCCACGGCAGTTGGGGATCTACTCTTTCTTCTTAATTCTCTTCGAGCTTTCTCCACGGCAGTTGGGGATCTACTCTTTCTTCTTAATTCTCTTCGTGCTTTCTCCACGGCAGTTGGGGATCTACTCTTTCTTCTTAATTCTCTTCGGGCTTTCTCCACGGCAGTTGGGATTTTACTTTCTTCTTAATACTCTTCGGGCTTTCTTCACGGCAGTTGGGATTCTACTCTTTCTTCTTAATTCTCTTCAGGCTTTCTCCACGGCAGTTGGGA
This sequence comes from Macrobrachium rosenbergii, assembly GCF_040412425.1. Classification (NCBI taxonomy): domain Eukaryota; kingdom Metazoa; phylum Arthropoda; class Malacostraca; order Decapoda; family Palaemonidae; genus Macrobrachium; species Macrobrachium rosenbergii. The sequence continues at coordinate 13,415,124 of NC_089743.1, read as the reverse complement.
TCCTACAGGTAGCTCTCTCTCTCTCTCTCTCTCTCTCTCTCTCTCTCTCTCTCTCTCTCTCTCTCTCTCTCTCTCTCTCAGTATATTGCCGTCGAATCGTTTTGTGTGTTTTCCGCAAAGCTGCATAATTCGAATCAGTAATGATTTTTTGTTCTCTTTAAACAAGTGGGTGGAGGTTATTGGGAAAATCAAAATATTCACGGCCAAATCTTCCCATAATTGTTGAACTTTCTGATGAATTATTTAAAATGATTTAATAGCCCGGGTTTTATAAAATCAAACGCTCTTCATGGCTTTCTCATATATATATATATATATATATATATATATATATATATATATATGTGTGTGTGTGTGTGTGTGTGTATATATATACAGTATATTTATATGTATATATATGTATGTATGTATATATACATATATATATATATATATATATATATATATATATATATATATATATATATATATATATATATATATGTTGCTTCGAGAGTGGCCCACAAATCCACTTTTCCGTTCACCAAACTTTGTATTGGACATCAGCTTGTACTGGAATTAATGAAGGATTCTGAATTGTTCCCACGACCATAAAGACGAGACGTATGCTTGTTAATAGCTTTATGACGTAAACGATCCTAATGACGAAGACTGGTCTCCTACTTGAGCCGTCAACCACACCTCTTTTACCAGACATGAGATGTTACCACGATACCCTCTTAAGACACTAAGACAGAGAGGTTTTCTCTCCCTCCCCTCTCTTCCCCTGCATCATATACACACACACACACACACACACACACACATATATATATATATATATATATATATATATATATATATATATATATATATATATATATATATATATATATATATATATATATATATATATCACAGTAGATGCACGTGACTTCAGTGTATAAGGGAATCTGCCTGTCATTTTCCTGTAGATTCTATATATATATATATATATATATATATATATATATATATATATATATATATATATATATATATATATACATATATACACACACATAATATAACCTCTATAAATATATACATATATAAATAATATATATGCATAATATTTGTGTGTATTTTTTTATATATTATATATATAGTTATACGTATAAATTTTATGTGTGTAAGTGATTATTTACATAAATAACTTCACTGAAGACATTTTGCACAATTAAATATTAATAAAAAATAATTAATATGGAATTCTCATTGCCTTGGGAGTAGGATGTATCCAGTTGGAGTTATATATGATAAGTGTACCTAGCCTGAATAGGATACGAATCTGTGACTCTAACGTTGGGAAGATTGGTGACAGTGACTTGATGCATTCAGCCATCATGAGATATAGTGCTGTGATTTCCCGTCGGTTACACACATCCAAGTCGAATTCAGATTCGGAACATAAAATCGAAATCAGCTCATCTGCATACCCTCATAATGGTGTTACACATTTTCCAGTTTTTCGAGGTTATATATATACATAGATTGCACACATACACACACACACACACACACACACACACACACACACACATATATATATATATATATATATATATATATATATATATATATATATATGTGTGTGTGTGTGTTATTTTATATATATATATATATATATATATATGTGTGTGTGTGTGTGTGTGTGTGTGTGTGTATTAATTACCGATCTGTTGTAATATCATCACAGCATTTCGGCATATGGATTGACAATGGTTCCACTAGTGTTGATCCCGGTTCATTTGACCTGTCTGTTATTAATGCGCTTGCAAGTTATCACCGCACATTTTAAATGTAATAACTTTTTTCCAGTAAATGTATGTCGGATAGGGTGATAAAACAGATTTTACAGTATTATGTGTAAATAAACGTAAGTATATTCATGTTGAGTATAAATGTCATGCATATACAGAAGTAGTAATGGATGTGGGTTGTTTTTTTTTAATTCGTGTTTTCTCTTGCCACTGTCAGTGACATGTCAGCCTAACCACCAAACTCTCGGACAATGATAATGATGTTTCTGACATTAACATTATTATTATTATTGTCATTGTCAGCTTTATAAATCTCATGATACGTCAGTGACCTGTGGTTAATTTATGCAATCTGGTAATAGAGCAGTTGTCATCATCACATTTTTAATATTTTCTTTTCGTCGTTTTCATGACTGTTATGATCTCCGTTCCTCATTGGGTCGGTGGGTTCCGTTCTCAGCTAGCACTCTGCTGGCCACGAGTTCGAATCTCCGACCGGCCAGTGAAGAATAAGAGGAATCTAATTGTGGTGATAGAAATTCATTTCTCGCTATAATGTTCTTCGGATTCCGCAATAAGCTGTAGGTCCCGTTGCTAGGTAACCAATTGGTTCTGAGCCACGTAAAATAAATCTAATCCTTCGAGCCAGCCCTAGGAGAGCTGTTAATCAGCTCAATGGCCTGGTTAAACTAAGGTATACTTAACTTATTTTTTTCTATACGAAGACTTACAGTAGGGTCAGAAAAAGCAGTTCATCGAGACTGGGTTGTATTAGAGTTTTTTTCTCCAGTATCTTCTTCTTCTTCTTCTTCTTCTTCTTCTTCTTCTTCTTCTTCTTCTTCTTCTTCTTCTCCCCCTCCCTCGCTTCGCCAACTCGGCCACATGTCTTTGATCTAACCTTATAATCCCTTTTCCCCTGTACCTTAAATCTTCCTTGTCACTGTAACCCTTAAATCTTCTATGCCCTGAATGAGTTAATGAACTGGAAGACTGGGAAGGTCCTTTTGCGGGTTGCCAAGCCCGGTGAAAAAAAAAAAAAAAAACTACTCAGATTCTGAATTAGTGACAGTTATGTTGACATGCAGTGCTATGTATATGATGGGATGCACGTGTATATATATCTGTATCTTTCTCAGTGTGTTTAGACATACATACCTTTATGTATATAATATATATATATATATATATATATATATATATATATATATATATATATATATATATATATATATATATGTATTATTTAACAATCCCCGATTTGGCTTTAGCCTACAGATTCCCAGCAGGTCTCTGGTATCCATTCACGGCTGGTTACGACTGGTGGGGCAGGTCGGCATCGAACCACAGACCTTGAGAATGCAAGCCCTCTACTCTACCAGTATGGGCGTTTCATAGCGTAAATCTAGTGTATCTATAAGTAATTAAATAAGTGTGTATTGTGACACCCTCCTGTTTTCTGCTTGGTGATTCTATTTTAATACTGATCGTAATGATATAATGTTCTTCTCTGTTCTCTATATGACTCTTGTCCTTAACTTCAAATCTCCAAAGTGAACATAATTTTGAATTCTTTACCGTCACACAACCAAGTCTTAACATTCCCTTGGTTAAAGTATTGTGAATTAAAATGACCTTAAAAGAAAAAGGAGAGAGAGAGAGAGAGAGAGAGAGAGAGAGAGAGACGGGGGGATATCAGTACCTTGGGGCATCGAGGAGTGAACGTCATAAAGATATCAGTGTTCACTTTTAATGTGAAAGGGAAAAAGTTGAAGTACTCCACATGGAACAGGAACTCCCTCCATGTGCACTTGCACATATGTGCACGACCCTAAAAAGTCAGGAGAACTCTCACGTTCCGAAATTGTTGCACGAATGCGCGCATGTAAATTCCCTGTCATGCCTTAAATGCAGTGTCAGGAGATGAAACACGTTGGCTTAAAGACATATCGAGAACGCTGCTGGATTTGAGGATGTAAAGAGACACTTTTCTTTCTTTTTTTTTTGGTAGACAGATATTAATTTTAATTCATCTCCAGCCAGCATATCCTGTCTAAATAAATTATCTTATATTGGTTTCTTCTGTGAGGTTAAATCTCCTTATTAACACTTAGAATACTTTAGGAAGTTCTTATTAATTTTCCACGGTATTCTGTTTAATTTCTAAATTAAATTTCGTCCTGCCTTTGTAACGGGCTTAACCGGCCACAAGAAAGAAGACACCGTGACACCCGACGTTTCACTTCCAGATGCGAGAGGCGAATGGCTGCTCATCTGCTATTATGTTTGATTTGTCTCTTGCAGCTGCTTGTGATTGAATTTTCACAATTAGGAGTTATAGTTGCCGGAAGTTTAACAACCAGTTGTGATGCTGAGGTGAAACATATCGAGAAATTAAGTGCCAGATGTTATTATTCAGTCCTGTCCCAACGCCAGATGCTTTGGTTGACTGTCCTCTCGTGCTCAGGTGTGACGATTGTCCCTGACAACTTACTTAAATTTTACGAAATTGTTAACCTCTCCATAACTGGTGTGAATACAAACTAATGTCTTGTCATCGCTGGTAATATGTTAAATTTTCACAAAATGAAGGGACCTTTTCTTGCGGCAGGTGTTAAAACTGATTGAATTTTCTCGTGGTCGTAACAGGATGGCTCACATCTGTAAGTCTGAAATGGGTAAGACACACAATCTGTTATCATCATTAATGGCCATCCTGTGAAATTTTACTTAACTACGGATTGGCCAGTACTGACCTTGTACTTACATATATTGTTTGACTAAATATTCCAGTCCAGATGTTACAGTTGATTAGATTGTTTTGAGCTCTTGATATTTTGCGAGAAGTATTTATCGGTTGACTTACTGGTAACATGATTTTTTTTTTTTTATATTTGGAAGTTCAACTAATTTTTATCTTTTTAACTAGCTGCTAAGGTGGCTTATTTCTCTCGTCAAGTGAGGTTTAGAATAGAAATAGGAAACGAAGAAAAAGAGGGAACTCAACCTTCATAGGAAGGAATAGAACCCTGAATAAAGGAAAATAGATGTAAGGAGAGAAAACGAAAAATGAATTGTAGAGGGGGAAAAATGTTACAACATCCATCTTTTAGTCATACATTATTTTTCCGGCTAAACTGAAGACTATCTTTAATCCCCGATCTCCGAAAGTCCAAACTTCATTCGGTCTGTGTTTTCAAGTCCATTTTCACTGGCAATAGTTTTCCTAGCACGTCCCGATATATGCATTGCCGATGTTGAACCACCATTGTTCTGTCTAAAGACGTAATTTTCCTTACAATTTACAGGATTTCGTCGGCCACTTGACTATGGTCTCATTACCCTAAAGTTGCATCTTATTATTAATCTCATCAACTACTGCTGCGTTCATTTTCTACTGTTATTTTAGGGACTTGCATGCTTCCTTAACAGTCGCTTTCCCAGCTGTTCTCAGACTTACGTGAGCAACTTAAATTCAGGTCAGTCTCGCTTTCATCAGTTACATTCACATATGTCATATAACCACCACCCCTTCGCAGCAAGACTGCTTTTAGTTTTCTGTAAAAGAAAACTATTAAAAGGCTTTGTCTGTCCGTCTGCACTTTTCCTGTCCGCCCTCAGATTTTGAAAACTGCTAAGGCTAGGGGGCTGCAAATAGTTATGTTGATCATCCACACTTCAGTCATCAAACATACCAAATTGCAGCCCTCTAGCCTCAGTTTATATTTCATTTAAGGTTAAAGTTATCCATGATCGTGCGTCTGGGACGCACCTTCCCTTGACCACATCTGGGGAGCAACTGAGCGCTTCCCGGTCGTAGCTGAGAGTTTCATACTGCAGCACATCGAGAGTTTCATACACCATTATACGTTGTACAGAAAACTCGATTGTTCCGAAGGAATCTAGCCATTTAAGTTTAGTTTCGTTATCCATTTAACATTCTCTTTCACGAAGAGGAATTTCTTTTTCTTAAAACTCCTTCTTACACATTTCACATATATTTCATCTGTCTTTCTATGTTATCTCTTCATTTACATTACTTTTCATTGTTCTCCCGTCTACAAACAGTTACATTGAAATTAACGTCCCTATTTTTGTTATTTTCAGTGTCCTCTTCCTTATATTGTACCACTTAATGGCTATATCCATGAACATTTAGTTCCAACACAAGGCCCTCTGCTGGTGGCAGATTTGTCATATGGTGAGGGGTCACACCTTGGCTTAGATGAAGAATGGTTTGGGCCATGAAACCTGATCCGAAATTTCTCAGTGAAAACGGGAAAGCCATCAGCTTTTGATACTATACAACTGAAGCATATATATATATATATATATATATATATATATATATATATATATATATATATATATATATATATATATATATATATATGCATACATATATGTATTTATGTATATACACGTGTGTATACTATATATGTGTATGTGTGTATATATATTATATATATATATATATATATATATATATATATATATATATATATATATATATATATATATATATATATGAATTAAAACAACAATGTGCCATGGTAAAGGATGGTTTGAAAGATCAGCAATTTAATACCCGTTGCCACGTCCTTTCCTTTCATGTTAAATAAAGAATGAATTCCGTATCATCAGCCGCCTAGTTTGCCTTTACTAAAAGTGCCTCCTGTCTTCTTTATGAACACACTGCGTCTCTTGTTACTGCTTGTTTAATGTGTACACAAGGTACACGGTTTAATATATATATATATATATATATATATATATATATATATATATATATATATATATATATATATATATATATATATATGTACATATATATTATATATATATGTGTGTGTGTGTGTGTGTTTACATTGACATATGGTTGTGCGTTTTTGATTGTGCATAGGTAAGCTGTATCTTAGATATGAACACCTATTTTTTCACAACTGTAGTTACGATGTCCTTGTGATAGGCCCCTTTAATTCATCGATTTGTGGAGTTGTGGCATTGCATGACGTTAGGAATCACTTGAAATTGTACAATATTTCTTCAAAACATTCATGGCCGTTTCGACCTCAAGTGTTTACAACTTCTCCGTTGGAACTTCACCACTTAAGTGAATTTTTAATTCAGAGCCGAATCGTATCAAGTCATTTCATGAAGTGAAGTTTACTACTTTCAAATGGGTTATTAAAGATCATGTTTCCTTAAACGCCCTTGGACTCCTGAGAGGCTCTTAATTTTTCTTCTTATTCCTTTTTTTTTTTAATTTCCTTTCTATTATTTTTACATATTCGCAGAATACAGCATTCATTCACGTCGTGGTCAGCTCATAAAAGATATGTTTTGCTTTTATCTCCCTCTGTTTGGCTCCATCATTTCATTTATTATTTCTTTCTTTGCTACGTTGCACAATTTCATGATGTTTTATCTCAGTAAAGGAAAACCGTTAACGATTCTCCCTTTATTCTCTTACTATTTTCATGCATATTTTTTTGCCTTCGGTGAGGTAAATTGTAAATATGTTGGTTTTTATCTCTCTCTCTCTCTCTCTCTCTCTCTCTCTCTCTCTCTCTCTCTCTCTCTCTCTCTCTCTCTCTCTCTCTCTCTCATAAATACTTTATATATATATATATATCTATATATATATGTGTGTGTGTGTGTGTGTGTGTGTGTGTGTGTACATATATAACATATGTGCATATATACATATATTTATGTATACATATATGCGTGTGTGTGTGTGTGTATGGATGGTTATATTCCTGACATGCTTCTGTATTAGGGGGCAACTACTTTTGATGTACATCCAGTAGCTCTTTCTGCCACAGGAAAAAGTTATTATGTAACGACTGAGATCACCCTAACCTGGACTAAGAATGTTGATCGAAGTAAACTTGTTGCACATATGCCGACATCTTCTTTGCCAATACTGAGGTACCACAAATGTTGCAGGAAGGGTATGACTTTCTATCACAGGAACTGCTTACGATAACTGTATAGGAAAGCCTTCAGTTTTACCAAGGTCATGATTGGTAAGAAAACGTCAAGGGGGGCCTTTTGAACATAAATTTTTTTGTAACTTTGTAGTTTGTAAATGGAAGGATAACACAATCGTGACAGTACTAAATAATGGCACAAATGTTCTTCCTGTACAAAAAGTTCTCAGATACAATATGTATCTCTCTCTCTCTCTCTCTCTCTCTCTCTCTCTCTCTCTCTCTCTCTCTCTATATATATATATATATATATATATATATATATATATATATATATATATATATATATATATATATATATATATAGCTATGTGGGTTGGGCTGGTGTATACATTTGTAAAGAGATATGAAACTGTACAGCAAATTTGTGTTTGAAAATCAGTTGTTTTACAAATTGTCCGATAATTTTGTGGCATAGTAATTGTTTTGTTTGTTCTCTGTATTCAAAGTTTTAGTCTATTATCTTTCGTTATACTGGAGTTAGTGGTAATTCAACTGATTTATTTGTTGTTCCATATGTATTAAATGGGGTGCGGAGATATTTGAGACAATACAGGCTCTTGCGATGTTTATCGGTTTCACAGGCAAGATGAATGTGACCTGGATATCTGTTATTCAACATTTTTCGTGTATTACGATCTTTTGCAATGTTCAACAGATCTCGCAGGTGGAAGATTTGTGTCATTAGTGTTTATTAATTCAGCATTTCGAGTACGGCCACCTTAGGTGTCGATACATGGCAGAGTCACATGGATGGGTAGAAAGTTTCATTCATCAGCGCTGTAGTTTCAAAGCTTCTAGAAGTCTGGTGAGTTTCAGCTGGATTTCTAGGTGTACCTAATGAAGTGTATGTTTGCTTGTACTTTGTGAAAACCGCTTGGTGCAATGCACTCTCGTGAAAGGCATTTCATTGGGTTGTGTGAAGCCATAGCTGTCGGACGTGTTTGGGACCCACTGGGAATTGGAATTCCCATCGCCAAAAGTGAGTAGAAAACTTAGGAAAATTACTAATCTTTATGATTTTGCATTAGAGATCTGACTGATTTGCAGAGATTAATACTTGCCTTGATTTGATATTTTTATTGTGTATCCTATGCATTTTGTACTGTGGTCTAATGGGCATTGCTTGGTCCATTGTAGAATGTTTCGATTGAGGTGGAACCTTTATATGGCATATAGCCCCTTATCTGAATCAAACTGGGGGCTGAAATGACTATGTTTTTTTTTTTACAGATCACAGACAAAACTTACGTGGTGGATTTCGGGTTTGTTTGTGGGAAGCAAGAGTTAGTTCCTACATATTATGATGTCTTGCACCAGTTTTATTTTGCTTCGGGATATAGCGGAATTGGGATTAATTACCTAAAATGCACGATTTTTCATCTACCTCTTCTTTGTTAGATTTGCATAATAAATGTCTATTTTTTTGTATTCTGGGGTGTGAGTCACACACACTTAGGTTAGGAGATTTTTAAGTAAAATTGAAAGAGAGAGAGTGAGAGTGAGAGAGAGAGAGAGGGAGAGGGAAAGAGGTGGCTGTTGGAGGAATCTTCGGCCATGAGCTACCAATGCTGCCAACTGTGCCCGAGGTAAGTTCTCCTGCCTTGTATGGGAGGTGTGTGAATAATTGTTATCAGATAACCAGAAAACATATGTTTAACGCTAACAATAACAACAACGCATTTGATAAAATGATAATAATAATTGGAAATGAAAGGAGAAATATCCAATGATTTCGTTGCTATTTCAAACGAAGCCAAGACGAGTGCTGATTGTACATGTATTTCCCCGTGCTAATTTAATATAACATTTCATAGAAAATTATGTATAGTACTTACTGGTCTCACTGGGTACTCTGATCCACAAAGGGACCGGCCGCATAATGCAGACATGCAATCTTACTATGCAATAACACACATGGCTGCATCAGGGTGTGTTTCACACAAACATGAGCTTGTGGTCTCCTTTAAGAACTTGAATGATGAGCCAACTCAGAGATATCAAACTGGCATTAATTATACGCTTTAATGAGCATTTGCCCTGTTTTATTTAACCACAATGTCTAACGATTATCTTGAAGCCCTGAATCAAACATTTTCGCACCAAGCAGCCACTTCTTTTCTATTTGCGTCATCGTTCTCTCTCAGGTTTTTTTTGTGTTTTGATCATAGGGGGTTCGACACGACGGATATCATCCCGAACATCCGTCCAATTTCTTGGATATCTCTCTGAGTTAGCTCCTTTATTAACCTTACATTGACCCCACCTGCCACGGTGATGTATACCCCATCTGTATTCATTAATGCCGGCGATTTAATCAGAATTCTGTTGCTATACACGGGGCCCAGTGCCACGTGGAAGGATCCATGTATGGTCTAATTAGGTAACCAGTCAGTATGTAGTCACCGAACAGGAGAACCGACATACAGACAAACAGACAGGTGTACGAGATCGCCATACAAAGAGTGGTATAACCTGTCTTGCAAATCGCTTCTACGGCTGACCTCCCATATAAAAAAAAGAAAAAGAAAAAAGCAAATAAAAACCATCTGCTAAATGTTTCGATCAGTTCGGTTGTTATAAAAGGTTTTTGATATATTATATATATATATGTATATATATATATATATGTGTGTGTGTGTGTGTATGTGTGTGTGTGTGTGTATGTTTATATACACACCTATATATTTCCTATGCGATTCTTCTTCAGGTTAGACACCGACTTAATGTTTACACATATGGCATAAGATAGGAAATTCTTTCGGGTGAACGTGATTAGATTTTTGTTGCCAGATAATTTTTTCCGCCTAAGAAACTCATCAGCCAATACCTTGCATAAAACGCAGAATTAAATTGTTTCTTTCTATGCAAATCACCAACTCAAATATGCACAATTTGCATATTAATTATCATGTGCGTTGTAACTTTTAACTTTGGCAAAGGCAGTGGAAGGTATGGTCTTTTAGTCTGTAAATTAAAAAAAAAAAACAACTGTGACCTGTAATTATGCAGTCAGTTGTTAAATAGTTTTGGATAATGTGTTCTTTGTGACTAAGATTTTTGCAAAAAAGCTAATTAAAATTGAAAATCATCTTGTATTTAGGGGCTGTAATGGATATTTGATCATTTAGTGAATGCCAAGATCCACGGTCGTTATCCTTGTGGTAATTTGTTAGTCTCTAAAAGTGTATTCGTTCTTTCTTTAGTGGAACGTCACTTCTAGGATTTAGGACTTTCTTAAAAGACTATGATTTTACAATAGCTATGACTATTTCTTAAGAGTAACTCCTAGGATTTAGGACTTTCCTAAAAGACTATGATTTTACGATAGCTATGACTATTTCTTAAGAGAGGTAGCTAGAGAGAGAGACGTTAATAATATTAACACAGTACGGCATTAGAACCACTGTTTTACATATGAGAGAGAGAGAGAGAGAGTGTGTGTGTGTGTGTGTGTGTGTGTGTGAAAGGTGGAGAAACTTTCGAGGAACAATAGCTCCTTGCTAATCTCGTGCATGAAATATGAGACAGTATTAAATTTTATCTCTTGCATTAACTTGGTTAGTTTTGAGATAATGAATCAGAGTAAAAAACGGGCAAAAATTTTCAGCCGTCGACAAAAATTCTTTGCCATCAGTTTTAAGACTGCGTCGCCACAAAGCATCCAAATTCAAGGGTATATTTTCCTCCTAGTGTCGCAGTCGAAAATGATTGAAATCTTCGAGACACCGAGTTCCAACAATTCTCGTTGTTATTCCCCCAGGCTGAAGCAATTCATGTTGTCTCTCACATTTTAAGGACGGTGCGACGTTAGGTATAAACCGCATTGACACTAGATGGCCGTGTTGAACAGTGCCTGCCCGTTAGCCAAGTGTTGTGGAAATTGAATATATGCGGCTATCAAAATATTATGCCCACGTCATACACAGCCTTACATGGGACGACAATGTTCTCGTAAGAAACGTTCGCTTGTCAGAGTCAGAATATCGATAGTAACCTCCACTCCCTCCCATCCCATCCAGGTCCCTCCAGTAGGTCTCCGTTTCTTCGTCATCCAATACTCTTTTTCTCTTCCAGCATCCAACAAAAATCACGTCCAGATGAATTCTGTTCTTTGTCCAGGTCTTCCCAAAACTCTCTCCCTCTTTGTCTCTGTTTCTCTGTTATGGTGTTTAATGATTTTCAAGCTCCGAATCATTCCTTTGTGTGTTGGAGAACCCACATTCACACACACACACACACGTGTTTTTTTATATATATATATATATATATATATATATATATATATATATATATATATATATATATATATATATATATATATATATTATATATATATAATATATATATATATATATTATATATATATAATATATATATATATATATATATATACATACATATATATATACATATATATATATATATATATATATATATATATATATATATATATATATATATATATGAGTGTGCGTGCGCGTGCGAGAGCGCGACTCTGCGTAGGGCCCCTCCATCTACGCAACATCTGCCTCGTATTCCCACGAACTGTTTTCCCTTCAATTAGTCGCCTTATAGAGTCCCAAATTGCATTTGCTCGTTCCATGCAAGTGCTTTTGTCGGTATTTGTGTATTGTAACTTCACTATCCAGAGCAAATTTGCCTAAAAGACATTTTCCTCCCTGTCTGGAGGAATACGCACTGTCCTCCTTTGTTTCCCGAAGAATTATCTCGGACGGGTTTCGCAATAGAGCGCTGGGAATCTTGCGTCGGAGGTACATCCTTTTCGACTCACGGATCCACGTCCTTTGGTGATAGTGAGGATATTTCTTGTAATGAGTGGCTCTGTATTGCATTTGTCTATATCGTCCTACTTAATTTCCCTGCGGATGCATTGCGCTTTTCTGATGTTCAGATTTATGACCAGATTTAAAAGGTCTCCCTCAAAGACTCTTCCCATTAGAATTTTATGTGGAATAAGCATTTGAAGGGTTTTCCTAAGATTTCTCAAATACTTCACTTCACAAGTTTATTTTCATCGCCCTGAAAGTGTAACTCCTAATTTTCAACCACTGTTCAAGACTGACATGAATAATTGTATAGTTAACCACGTCTCGCAGAGGCTAAGTTTAAAGTGGTTGTTCAAGATTCATTGTAAACATCTCATATTTAAACCAGTTTGAACAAAGCAACTTGCAGTGACTATATTTGTCCCCCCCTAAAAATTTTTTTTTAATACACCAACATAGCCTGTCGTCTCTCTCTCTCTCTCTCTCTCTCTCTCTCTCTCTCTCTCTCTCTCTCTCTCTCTCTCTCTTTAATTCGATGTCGCTTTTTAGTCGCCTGAGGCAAACCAACTGCCCTGCCAAACGTCGTCCCCGTCCCCAACTCTTGTCCAGCATGGACGGCAGACATGTCCGCCACGCATAAAACTTGCCTGATCAGTTCTTTCGCTGCCGCGTTCTTAAAATTTCTGTCGATTTCTTGCTTCCTCCACTGCTCTCGTCCACCTGACTCTCTCTCTCTCTCTCTCTCTCTCTCTCTCTCTCTCTCTCTCTCTCTCTCTCTCTCCTCCCAGAATGATGTTTTGTAGATTTTACCTCCTCAATTACATCTTTTCAGTATCAGAGTCTACCTGGTCTAAAACTTGTTCCGCTGGAGGACTGCTAATCAGGAACGTAAAACATTCGGACTATTACGATGCTCAACTAAGCCTCCTACTCATTATTGATAACCGTCCAGCGTCCCATCATTAATGGACGTTGACGCTGAGATAACAGGAAAGTCATTAAAATCGGTATCCTTTCGGTTAATGTGGAATTCGAACCTCGTTTTAGACAGGGACCAGATCGTCTTCATACTTCATATAATTCGCCTGAAGCGTTGATCGCCAAGATCAAACTTCGCAGGATGTCCTATTAAACTTTAAAAGATCTCCTCTGGGGTTTTTGTCTGTCTTCGTAGCATCATGTACCTGAGGTTCATAAACAATTAGTTCATTGTTCAATCATTTTTTAGTAGAGTTTGTATTTGCGAGAATCTAATCATTCATAAAATTGACTAAGAAAATTATGACAATAATACTGTAAATAACAACAACTTCTTCTTCTTCTTCTTTTAACATGCTTTTTTCCCCATTTGTATGGGTTAAGCGCGATGCCTTCTTTTTGAAGGACTTTGATTTGGCTTTGGGGTAGACTTTGTAGTCTCGATCAGCTGCCCTGCCTGTCATCGCTTAGACCCCGGTAGCGTATGTGCATGTATTGTACCAGTCACCAGCGCCCGTATAGGGAGTTAATGTATGAAGGTAAGACTAGAGAGGAGAATCAAAGAAAGATGTAGAATGAGAAGTAGCCGGATCTCTGCATGAAGTTTGGAAGAGGTCAGTAAAAGTTGCAATAGCCAATGGAAAGGATTGTTGAACTAACTCTCCTTTATGGAAGTGAAGTATGGACGTTGAATGCTAGTTAAGTATACCTTAGTTTAACCAGACCACTGAGCTGATTAACAGCTCTCCTAGGGCTGGCCCGAAGGATTTAGATTTATTTTACATGGCCAAGAACCAATTGGTTACCTAGCAACGGGACACACAGCTTATTGTGGAATCCGAACCACATTATAGCGAGGAATAAATATCTTTCACCAGAAATAAATTCCTCTAATTCTTCATTGGCAGGTCGGAGATTCTGAATGCTAGTAAAATGACAAAGGTGAAAGGTATGAGATAAGTAGAAAATAAAAAATGTAATGGTGTGGTAAGAGGGCTAGCATAGGTGAAAAGGTAGATGAGTGTTTAATGGTGTATTAGTCTGATAAGTTGAAGAAAACGGCGCAGTGTAATAAATTCCTGAGATTTGTGAGCAAGGAGGCAAGGTAAACCTGGGATGCACTGATAATGTCGCAAGCAGAGGTGTTGGAATGGAAAGACCTTAGTATCCTGGAAGCACAAGAATGTGTGCTCGATATAGAGGACTGGCTTTAGCGTGTGGTGATGAGGTGGATGCAACACTGAGGAGACCTCTGTTTAGGTGGATGGAATAGTTAATACTATAATCATTTTCATTACCGCTTGCATCCTTAATTTAGTGTATAAGGTAGTCGTAACCTATCGCAAAAATAGCTTGTCTATATATATATATATATATATATATATATATATATATATATATATATATATATATATATATATATATATATATATATATATATATATGCGTGTGTCTGTGTGTATATAGATAATCTTGAATAGCATCGTCTGACAAGGAAAGGTAAGATTTAGATATTGTGCAATTTTCTTACAAAAACTTTTAAAGCTGTTGTCTGAATTCTCCGGATGACATGCCATGCCTACAAGAGATGCTCTGTAAAGTAGCCTGTTTCAAATATTTACGCTCTTTGATATAAACTCTTTCCATGCCACTGGAGAGACACTTTAATATAATATATAATATAATATATATATATATATATATATATATATATATATATATATATATATATATATATATATATATATATATATATATATATATATATATATATATATATATATATATATATATATATATATATATATATATATATATATATATATATATATATATAATATTTTTCTTCATTTATATATATGTATATATATCGACACAGATAGACAGATAGATAGAAATGTATGTTTTTGTGCCAGTGGGCATAGTGAGTTCCAGCAGTCATTTCTCCCCAGGCATATGGGAGAAGTGTTACGTCACAGTGACCAGCGTAGTCCTGAAGTACAGTGTTGCTGATCACTTGTGCTCTAATACAGTTAGAAGATTTGTTAGGCAAATGCGAGACACAGGTACATTATAGTAAACGTAAATGGAACCGTTCTTCATTTTCCTGGAATCCATTAAGGTAAAAAAAGCTCTGAGATCATATTTGATATCTGCCTTATTATCGCTTTTTTTCCTTTTTCGCAGACTTCGTCAAAACCCGGCTCTGCGTTCTTTCAAAACCCGTAAAACTTTATTGCAGATGACTCACATTCTCTGCTTTGACGAGGTACGAATATTAACTGTTAACAAGAGGAAATGAGTGAAAAACCAGAACAAGTTCCCTCGTTTTGAATGTTAATGTGCGCATATGCTTATGTGAATTTTCGTGTTATTGTACGGTTTTGGTCATACAGAAAAGTCTGAAAATGCTAGAAAATCCGTTGTTTATTCACATAAGTGAAGAAAGAATGGACAGAGAGTATTATGATCACATTAGAAAGTCTGGAACTATGCAAGAAGTGAGTATTTCCATGCTATAATCAAACGACAGGACTTGACCTACAGTGGAAACAGGTTATTCAAATTACACCATAGCCTAAATCCGAAAAGGAGCGCTTGATTAGGAAACATTATTTTGTTTCATATTGCGACTGCTTCACGCCTTTCTTCCACTTTTATTATTTTCATAACTTTCTTTCCTCTC
This sequence comes from Macrobrachium rosenbergii, assembly GCF_040412425.1. Classification (NCBI taxonomy): domain Eukaryota; kingdom Metazoa; phylum Arthropoda; class Malacostraca; order Decapoda; family Palaemonidae; genus Macrobrachium; species Macrobrachium rosenbergii. The sequence goes on along the minus strand of NC_089743.1, from coordinate 13,398,896 downwards.
ATTATTTCTGTACTCTTAATGAAATGGTTGTTGTTGATGATGTATATGCATTCGCCTCTCTCTCTCTCTCTCTCTCTCTCTCTCTCTCTCTCTCTCTCTGTTCGATTTTATTTGAAAATGCTATCTGGCACCGAAGAACAAGACGAAAAATAACTTGATTATTCCTCACTGACATTTCTCCTGCAGATATGTTATAGTGTTTTTCATGAAAGGAAAATACTCGTTCTGTGCTGTTATCAGAAATGTTCTGATACACTTTATTGCAATTTTTTGTTTTGCACATTAGCTTACGCGAGCTAAAAGGACGAGTGTTTTGCATCAGTATGTTATTGATAAACTAGCCTACTTTTAAAGGAACTAGGTGCACAACCACAAGCAATGGATTTCATTTGGGGAAGTAATTCCTTCTCACCTCTGTGTGCCTTTCCATCAAAATTATTAGCTGATAATCTTTATCACCTCAAATTCTTTGAGTTGAAGAGAGGATGTATTCCTTTCCATGTCGAATTTATGAAACAACTGGAAATGTTTTCCGCCATGATGTCCGCTGTCCGCTTGCCTTTGTTCCTTCATCCATGTGTTACGACCGGGAATTCTTCCCACGCTTACCCCTTTCCATAGCGTTCTTTAATAACTGATCCATCCCACCGGTTTTTCTCTCATTCTTCTGTGATGTGATGAATCGCTGATTATTTTCTCTCAAGATCTTCGCTTCAACTCATTTTTTTTTGTAACAGTTTTTCTTCTTTAGATTTACGGCATAGCGCACTTCCTCACATCCCCTTATGGCATCTGTCGGCTTAGTGATCTTTGACCTTTTCGATTCCATCGGCGTCATCGCCTTTTATCTGCTTCCAGCATCATCGCATGCTTGACACCCCTCCCCTCCCCATTCCCCTCTCCCCACCCTCTTCCCCTCCAATAGCCTTCCCATGCCTTATCCCCATAAAATGCCTTCGTCCCCTTTATTCCCTATATCACAGTCTACCCTTGACCCTGCCCCCACCTGAGGACATCTCTCATCAGGAATTTGAAGGAACAGATTCAAGCAGTTTCCACCTCTTTGCTGCACCAACGTAAATGCCATATTTGCATACATGGAGCCAGATGGGCAGATGATCTTGTAAGTTACTGCATCCAGATGACATGAAGGGTTGGGGTTCAGGGTGGGGGTAGGCAGTTCTCTTTTTATAGGCCTAGTGTAATAACAGCCTCCTCATTGTAAATTCACTTACGGATCCTGGGAGAATTCCTGTCCTAAACCTGGGAGGAAGAAGAGGAAGGGAGCAATTAAGCGAGGACCGTGATATCGAAATATGTTATTAACTCTGTTCCCTTTGTTTGCAAACCAGTAAATAACTTCATCAACGGGCTACAGTCCCCAAAGGATGTTGAGTAGGGGAACCATTTGAGTGGGGAGGGGTCAGGGGTACTTTATGTGGCGGTAAAGTGAGTATCTTTCTCATTATAATTAGATAGCTAGGAGACTGTGAAAATGCAGACAGACAGACAAACAGAGAGTAATAGTCAGGGAAAGTGCATACCCTTAGGGGGATATACTATGAGAGATTAGTTACTTAGGCAGTGATGAAGCCGGAGAGAGAGAGAGAGAGAGAGAGAGAGAGAGAGAGAGAGAGAGAGAGAGAGAGAGAAATTAATAGTAAAGGAAAGGAAATAACCGTAGGGGAATATATGATGAGAGATTAGTTATTTAGGCGGTGCCAAAGCCGGAGAGAGAGATAGAGAGAGAGAAATTAATAGTAAAGGAAAGGAAATAGCCATAGGGGAATATATGATGAGAGATTAGTTATTTAGGCAGTGCCAAAACCGGAGAGAGAGAGAGAGAGAGAGAGAGAGAGAGAGAGAGAGAGAGAGAGAGAGAGAGAGAGAAATTAATAGTAAAGGAAAGGAAATAGCCATAGGGGAATATATGATGAGAGATTAGTTATTTAGGCAGTGCCAAAGCCGGAGAGAGAGAGAGAGAGAGAGAGAGAGAGAGAGAGAGAGAGAGAGAGAGGGAAATAATAGTAAAGAAAAGGAAATAACCAGGGAATATATTATGAGAGATTAGTTATTTAGGCAGTGCCAAAGCCGAGAAGAGAGAGAGAGAGAGAGAGAGAGAGAGAGAATATCATTAATATATGGTGAGGGTGTTTAAGCGTCGAGGGAGAAAATGTAATCACGCTGATACATAATGACGTTTCTGTATTAAAGTGTCAAACCATAATATATCTATGAAAATAAATTGACCGGTTAGTGCATAGACTCATGCTATACTAAGCGTTTACATGATTATAAATTTCCTGAATGGATGTCCAGTTCGGCAGTTATGCTTAAAAGGAAAAGAGCAGTTAGTTTTCATATATGCAAGATATGTAGCAATTCTCGAGTCATGTATTGCATTGCTGTATTTGATCGTATGTGCAAATCTTAGACGGTTGTAGAAGGGTGAAAGTTAATGTTATGTTAAGATTCATTCTTTTCACCTTCTAGACTGAAAGGTGTTCTTGCTAAATTTCCACTTTGTTATCAGAGTTTCCTGAAAGTTCGAATTAAATGAAAAATGTAATCTCTGAGCGCTGGAATCTTATAATGTTCTTTATAAATTCAAGCAAGTCTAAATTTTAATGAAGTGATAGATGAGGAATTTTTCATGTATACAGAAAAGGCTCGTTAAAGTTAAAACGGAAATTATCGTTTTCCACGGATTATTATAAATTTCCTACTTATTTTTGTCATTATTTGGTAAAAAATATAGAACGTTTTTGATAATGTTGATTGTTTAACATTCTTTTTCACTGAATGACTACTTGATATATATATGTATATGATATATGTATGTGTATATGTATATATATATATATATATATATATATATATATATATATATATATATATATATATATATATATATATATATATATATATATATATATATATATATATATATATATATATATATATATATATATATATATATATATACTGTATATATATAATGTGTGTGTGTATGATTTTTGTTTATGTGTGTGCACGTATGGACTTCTGTGTCGTGGGTGCTTGGTTGAAAGGAGTGTGTGTTGCGAGTCATCCTTGATTCACCAATACGAAAGTATCACTGATGTACTACTAATTTGACTCTTTTGTATTTCGAAAGACTTTGTTCTTTTCGAAGTAGTGTCTATGTTGAAAAATGCATATATATCAAAAATTTATTTGGTCTCGTCATTCGTTTTTATAAGTTAATTATTCATGGTAAATAAATAAGAATAATCCGATATATTAGCTTAAAGAAATCGGTAAGCAAACCAGAAAGAAAGAGGTTGCATAAATAGGACGAAACTGGGGCTTGTGAAACCATTGCAAAATCATTATTTAGGAAACGGAAATTATGAAGTGGGATGTACTGCCCTCGTAGGACAGAGAAAAAAAACTCGAAAATGTTATTTGGCCATGAAAGGAGAAAAGCAGTGCATTATGTTTTGCCAATATGCTTTTGGAACAGAGATTAGAGTAAGTAATCAAATAATCGTTATTTGAACTGAAGTTGAAAATTCTGATTTTAGTGCTTAGTTCTTCTTTATCGTTTAGACTATATCAAGAAATGTTGGCAAAAATACAAAAACCTCATGCAAAATGTTCAGTGGGAAATAGTGCACTATTTTAATACTCCGACGGTTTGTACTCGGGTTTATTTATTTTTTTTTTTTTTGTCACTTGAATTTCTCCTCTTCATTTACCTATTTCTGGTTATTCTCAATCCTTTCTTTTTCGTGTTTGTTAATTGTGACATTTTTCAAAATCAATTTTTAGAAACAACGATTCAAATTTTAAGAGGCATTTGCTAACTATTATATCGTAATACCATAAGCACTTGAGCTGTGTGTCTCTTAGTATAGATGAAATAGCACCGCTGTAGATTGTTTATTAATAAACCATTTTACCCTTAATATAGAAAATTAACAATTCCGTCGAAGAAATTCAGGAACAAACTTCCCAGCGAATGTTCCCTGAAAATTCAGTGTTTAGATGTCTATTCGGATTATTATTATTATTATTATTATTATTATTATTATTATTATTATTATTATTATTATTATTATTATTATTATTATTATTAAAGTAGTTTAACCAGCCCACCGAGCTGACTTTCAGCTCTCACAGGGCTGGCCCGAAGGATTAGATTAAAATACTAGGTCTAGGCTTGAGGCCAAGCGCTAGGACGTACATGCATTTTGACTGATCATATCGGCTGATTTATTCATAAGGTTGTATGCCCCGAGACGCGCACAAACACGAACATCGTTAAGGATACCAGAAACAAGGAAACGGGAGGAGAGATAAGCATATAAAGGTGAACCAAAATTCAAAAGACTTGCATATCAGTTAGAGCAAAAAATCAAACGAATGAAATTGTGGCGCCCTTGTTTTTCTATTTAGGGCAATTAGGTTGGGAGGCCGTAAAACATTCATTAGGGAGTTTCATCCCCCCGAGAAACGTCCGCGTTTATGATCTCCCCCTCCCCCACTAAACAGCACCCCTCCCCATTCCCTATGCCCGACCCCCTCCACCTGTCACCCCGCAATCTTCGCTTTTGTCGGCCGCTACGAAAATGACCGGGGTGGTGTAGATGGCTTGCTGATGGTACAGAAAGGCGTGAATTTTACAGCTTGGCTGACATCCCCTGGAGACGAGAAGCGTTTAATCTCCTGCAATTTGGAAGTCGATTGAAGTCGTCGAAACTTGGATGACTGGGTAGCTGGTGCTGTTGCAGTTGCTAAATATATATATATATATATAAACATATATATATATATATATATATATATATATATATATATATATATATATATATATTCTTCTATGAAATCTGTGTATGTGAATAACTCAGCAGTTAAAGGATGAATGTAGAAACAACTGCGTCTTTCTTTTGTTTTTTGTTTTGTAAGGACATGCTTTATTCTGGGAACTGCCTTATTTAAAACATACGCACTCACTCACGCAAATATACGTACAGTATATACATACACATACACATACATATATATATATATATATATACATATATATGGGTGTATGTATATATGTATATTTGTGTGTGTGTGCGTGAGTGCGTATTTTTTTTAGATAAGGCGGTTCCCTGAACAGGAGCTATCATTGGAAAGCAAAAACCGAAGCCACTGTTGCCTCTACATTCATCCTTTAACTGCTGAGTTATTCACAAACGTACATTGCATAGAAGAATAGAGTTCGTAGACACTCCTAAAGGATAGGGATCAAGAGGACCCATTTTCGGGAGGTAACGCACACTGGCAGAGCCTATCCCATCTGATCTGTATTTATAGGAACCGCGCTTTCATTTTCACTGCGTGTCTTCTTCATAATTTCTTGCACTTTAAAGCTCTTCATTCTTTAATCTCTTTTAATCACCTGGCATTTGCACACTTGTGCTACAAAGTGTTATTGTTGTTCTCTGTTTGTTCAGAATTTATAAGAAGCGATAACAGTTACGATATAAACTGACATTTTTTTCTGAATTATTATACATATATATTTTTTCTGCAAGAATCTCTGTAAACTGACCAGGGTTTCAATTTTATATATATATATATATATATATATATATATATATATATATATATATATATATATATTATATATATATACACACACACACATATATATATATATATATATATATTTATATATATATATATATATATATATATATATATATATATATATATATATATCGAGTCTAATTACATTATTTTATTTTTATTGTATTCTTCGTGGGTGAAATATATTCCTAATAATTTATGCTCTCTAAAATCTGTACATATTACTATCAACCGAAAGGAGTTAGATATGCGTAAGTCACATTTAAGATAAAAACTTGACATATTAATGAGAAAAATATGTATGTAAAACTGATGAAGAGATCTTTGTCATATGGGTTTTGTCGATGCTCCGTTGGGGAAATCAAGAAAGAGCCTTTCTGATGAATATGAACTAACCTGTTACCATTTGGTGGTATTGCTGGGCGGTGATTTAGAAACTAATTGCTTAGAAATTTCGAGATTATTCTGCAATAGACTCTAAACTCAGGAAGGCTGTTGATTTTGTAATGATGTCATTGTGACGCATAATCAGTGGACACGTGTAATTGAACTTAATAAATTATACAAACTCCCCAAATCTGCAAAATTTTTGCGATTCTCATCCGTGCTTTTATTATTCAAAGTGATGCAGATGTCTTATTAGAAAATCATTGTTTGCAAACGGGAATTTGATTTGCATGAAGAAGACGTTGACCATGAACGTTGAATTTTGATAAGGAACTTACCAACCAAAAACTCTTTCAATTTTAGACCATGCTGCTGTTGCCCAAATGAGATCGAGTCAGATCCTTGATCCCTGTCGAAACATCGAGTACTACAACCCATTGTTGGACATTTGGTTTTCAAGTCATCATGCCTAAAGAATTTAAAATTTGGCGAAATGGTAGTACCACCGGCGTCCAAAATAACTTTAGTGTCATAAAGCAAAGAGGAAGTTGATGTGATATTATAACTGCGGTTTCCATACTTTTAAAATCAAAGGTTAGTTCGGAGGCAAAAGGTTGGCCTGAAAATTCGTAATGTCTGGTCTCACTGATGAAGAATTTGCTCGATGTTTCCGAGGTGTGCTCCAAACATTGTTTAACATGTTTCTGTGAAAGTTCTTGGGCATTATAAACTCCATTCCTGTTCTTTAAAACGTGCTGTTGTCCAAATGTCAGATTATTGTAAGTTTTAGAAGGCTAATGTTAATGATAATTACAATGGTGATGTCATTTGTATTGTTGGAGGACGTTATACAGGGTGGTGTGCTTCCCCTCAGAAAACCTACGATTTCTCGGTCCCCTTCAGTAATTCCCCTGAAAGAGAAGAAAGGAGAGGCGAACGGTGAAGTATCCGCTTCCCCTGAAATTTGTCCCTCGTTACCTGAAACGATCATCCAAAAAGTCTTGACATTGCAATGAATGTAATCATACAAAGGGATTCATTTCTGGTAATGTAGAACATCATCCTATTCATCGCTGATCCTGAATTGGTTCTTCCAGACCGTGCTTGATGCCATTGTCCTGTTTGCATTCGTTAATGAAAGTGGGAAGTGGGAGCCTCTTTGTTGTTTATAATTGATACCTTTTAGCTCTTTGTTTGCCTGATTTTCAACATTGCTTTTTTTTCGTCGGCGTTCTAAGAATGGAAGACGGCTCGGGGCTTGTGTATCAAGTGATGAAGTATGCTGAAATGTTTCGTTTCAATTTGGAAACGTTTCACTTCTCACGGCAGGGAATACTGTTGATAGGCCGCTGCTAAGGTATTCTTTTGTGCGGTTGTATGCTCGGGAAAATGGCAAGAGAGAGAGAGAGAGAGAGAGAGAGAGAGAGAGAGAGAGAGAGAGAGAGAGAAACCTTCGTTCCTGAGAACAATCTTGGAGATTTTTTAGAAAAGCTCAACAATAGACCATTGTAATAAAGCGAAGCAGAAAAAAAAATTATTTTCTATTCATTGTTGGTTCTTCAGTCCAAGATTGATGGTTTTCGTATCTGAGAGGCAATGATGTAAGGCTTCAGTGTAAACGCACAAGATGTTGGGGTCTCATTATTTGTGTTATCAATGAGATATCTTCATACACTGCTAGATGGCAGTCGAACGAAGTGATTTTGTATTATTTGTACAGCTCGTGTAAATAACTCCCACAGCTTCTCTGTGCCGATCTAAATGTCAGTAATGATTTTTTGGTACATCTCAATCTTCACGTCTTACCTCTGCATTAACACTAACCTTTCTATTGTGTTCTTAATACACTGTATCTACAGAATTATCCAAATTCTTTCAAGTCTTGCATGGTGGCCCTGTTTATTTATGTTTATGTTTTTACTCGTTTATTTTTGTTGTCTAGTCATTGTTGGTGCTTCGTCCGTCTGTTTGCCTGTGTATGCCATGGTATCTTCGTAACATTTTTATAGGTTCCTAGTTCCTCGCCTCGACGGTGTGTCATGAATAAATTTTGGCTCAACATTCTATCAAATTCAGTGACCTTCCATTTCCCTGCGCTGGTGAATTCCTATTTCCAAGACCTTTACTGCATCAGTTTTATTTATTTATATATATATACCTTATACATGAATATTTTTTTTTTTTGTAAATAACAAATATGTAAGCATGTCTGTATATATAATTTATGGTGATTTTTCTTCTTTATTTATGTTTTGATACCAGCTGAGGTAAATTCTTATTTAATTTTCTTTTTTACTTTCTTTAAGATACCTTGATTTTGACGGCTAGTCTACGATAACATTATTACGGCACGGGGTTATCGCATTTTCCCGCTCAACAAAAACGAAGGAAAAATTAACCTGAGACATTTTGTTTTATCAGCCAAGAATCACTTGTTTATTTATCACGCAGTACTAGAAGACGTCAGACAGCAAAAGGAGAAATATTTTGTATAAGTACGTAATCAAAGGCATCAGATTACATTCGGCTGGTTAGAAGGACAAGATTATGTTGGCGTGAATAAAAATTTTTCAATCTATGTAGAATGAATAGCGTTTTTTTTTTTTTTTTTTTTTTTTATCGTTGAATGAGTTAGAATATTTACGGTAAGGATCAAGGAATTTCACTGAAATATCGACTGATGAGGATCATTGTACTTTAAAAAGGTTCTTAAATTACTAATAATGGTGCTTGTTTACGGTGACTGCGTCGAGCAAGTGCTTTCCAACAGACTGGCTCCAAAGACCACGGTAGTGTGTGAAATATAAAAAGAATAAATAAAGAAATAAATATTCAAAGTAATTGCGAATGAGCAATATTATTTCGCTTAAGAAGTGAGCAAAATGACTTTGAAAACCATTATTAATGAGATAGATAATGAGCAACACAATTTACTGTACCAGCAAATGAGCTTATTAAAAAAAAAAAAAAAAAAAAAAAGCATTTTACCACTTTGGGCGAAATGCGATCTTCACTTTAGTAGCCACTACCGAAGTATCTGACCGACCAGTCCCAATATTTCTTTCTGTATTTTTGATTTGGAACTTTTGTGCTGGTGCCGTTTTTCTTAACTCTGAATAGCTTTCAAGAGCCTTTTCAAGAGCCTTCTTCATTGGAGTGGTGGGTAGAGCTTTCGGCTAGCACGCTGTTGGCCCAGCGTTCGACTCTCCGACCGGCCAATGAAGAATTAGAGGAATTTATTTCTAGTGATAGAAATTCATTTCTCGTCATAGTGTGGTTCGGATTCCACAGTAAGCTGTAGGTCCCGTGCTAGGTGACCAGTTGGTTCTTAGCCACGTAAAATAAATCTAATCCTTCGGGCTAGCCCTAGGAGAGCTGTTAACCAGCTCAGTGGTCTGGTTAAACTAAGGTATACTTTTATTTTCCTTCCTTCGGCGTTAAGTAAATTCTTATTCTGTTTCTCCGCTTTCCGTGTTTTCATTCGGCCTGGGCTAGATAAGAGTATTGTTCCCATTTCCACCGGCCTACGCATACAGAACATGATCACCCACCCATGTAGTGGTAGGTCGGTTTGTTGGCTTAGGGCTTATATCAGCACACGCCCTTAGAAGGCTGGAAGGTATAGGATGCCTGGTGTGGACCTGTGAACTCCCAGAAACAACATAAATGCATGTAATATAAAAGTTTAGATTTACTCTTCTTCTTGGCGACATATAATTTTTTTGTGTTTGTGACAGGCGACTGGATTTTTCTTATAACTGGCTTTCGTGGTAGATTTTTTATAGCGTGGTAGTGATTTAATAAGACACTGATACCCATAATTCTCATAAACTCTGAAATTTTCCCTGTCTTCATTGGTTTTTCTTCTGTATCTCTAGTTAGTCAGTTTTTATCATTTTTATAATTTGAAATTACTGTTATTTTTGTATTTTTTTCTCTTAGTGTTACTTTTATTACAAAGGAAGTGTAGGTTTCTTCATAATCTAACCATTGCAGTGCATTTGTAAGTCACCTTTGGATTGGTAACGTTAATGTGGGTGCATGTATGTATGTATATATATATATATATATATATATATATATATATATATATATATATATATATATATATATATATATATATATATGTGTGTGTGTGTGTGTGTGTGTGTGATACTCGTCTGTCTTCTGTATGTCGATGTGCATGTCTTCGCATAAATGTGCACACTAAAGAAGAAACATAGTAAAATCCATATATACTTCTAAATACAATTCTTGCATGTCTGAGCACTCAAGCTTAGACACCAAAAGGAAGACTCACGTGAATTAAAACGAGATGTTCAATCGAGCAAACCTTGTCAAAACAAGACTGGTTTTATGAAATTTCTTCATTTTAAAGACCCCCAGGATTCTCAGTGTGCACACATTCACACTCACACACACACACACACACACACACACACGTATGCATATATCTGTCTGACTGTCTATGTGTGTGTATGTGCGCGTGTGAATGTATTAGTAATGGGGTTGTACTGTAGTATATGCCACTGACCAGCATTCCTCCCTATTTCTCCTCTGTTACAGTACGCCTCTGATATCATTGTTGACATCAGTGTCGCTTACAACCTGATAAATGTCCAGCGAATCGGAAGGTTTCACCCGGTGACCATAAAGGTGAACTTGAAAATAACGTCCTGACCTCGGCGGTGACCCCCAAAAGGTGCGTTTCCTGGTCCCTTACACTCAGACTGAACTTACCTCGAACCCAAAATGGCGTCGGGCGTTCCAAATATGAGGCGAGGTCTGTTAAGACATTAATAAAGAGTTGCCTAGAGAACGAAGTACGTACAAGCATACGCATACCTTGGCCGACGTAAGTTACGACTGCAGACATATAGCAGACATTATTTTTAAGGGCAGTAGCAAGGTATAAAAAATTACCGCCAAATCTCATTTTCTTTTGGAAAGAATTGTGGTTGAATGCAGTTTCGGCTGAGAGACAGCAACTCAAAAAAGTAAAAATGTCATTGTGGACGTGCCTGATAAACAGCTGGAACTCTTTAGAAGTATGATAATTTAAGATCCCTAATTAACAGATGCAGCTGTTTTCCGTTTAGAATGAGAAAGAGGCAGGTGATAAAAAAATTGGGTTTGTGACAAAGTTGCCAAATGCGATTCAGACAGCTTGTTTCTCAGCATGCATGTCCACACGGTCGCCTTTAACGACTCAGCAGAGCCAACTCAAACCAGGCCATCGGTTTTAAAATTCTAATGATGGTCCAATAAGCATGTTTACACAGCTTAAGGTCGTGTCCACATGTGAAGAATGACGAGAATTTGAAGTGCAGAGAACTCTCTCTTCCTCTACGATGGCTCAACTCAGGGGTCAGTTGCCAGAAGTACGATGGAGATTGAGTTTTGTCTTGTAGTTCCTTTGTTTGCTGCAGTCTCGTCAACATATTAGTTGGAATGGTGCGAAATGAATTTGTACTGCGCAGGAATACAAGTGCTGCAGAAACTCAGGAAATTATTCATACAGTAATTTAAGAAGTATAAAATACGGGAAATGGACAGAGTAGGGCTTTAGACGACCCTCTGACATATAAAAGGCTAAGCAACGCACCTATGAATTTTACTGCAGTGTCGTACAGAAGTCCTTTTCCTCTGTCAATAAACATAGAAACTCGGTATTTTCATTAGTGACTTTCTTCCGCTTTTGTGTGTTTTGCGAGGAGGATAAAACAAACTCGGGGATATGTGTTTATCTTTAGAATTATATTTGTTTTTGGATCAGTTTGATTAAATTTGGATGGTTGGTTGATCCAGTTTAGTAGCCTTATTATGACCAGTTTCTTATCGTTTATTTTTATTCCTGCGTAAAAGCTTTTGTCGCAGAGAGAATTCCTCTTCGAAACTGAACCACAAAATTATAAAAGCCCGAAAATGCGACCCAGTTTGTTACTCAGTACCATTTGTAGGCGTCAGTGAAGCGACCATGGACAGAATTGAGAAGTTCTGCATATAAAATATATAGCAGGGTAAAAAGAAATATTCTTATAGCAGTTCTGGATACTTTCTGCTAAATTGCCAAGGTCTGTTTATTATCGTGTATTGTTGTCAAGGTTACAAGTCAGGAACAAGGCCAACATTTTATTTTGTTCTGGTGTTGATGAACCTTATAAGCAGATTTTGAGCTTTTGTCATAATTTTTCCAGATATTTTTTCTGACATTTTTCAAAGTTACTTGTAGATTTTCAGATGAGTTTGTTTTTATATATTTCTGTTACTTTAATGAAACTCAAGCACATTACCTTTGGGTTTGGTGATTATTTTCGTTTTTTCCCTTTGCCATTTTTCAACGACACAGGTGTATGAAAAGACAAAGCATATATTTTCCAGGCTGAAACTTGCTATGTAGGAACTGGAAGGTGGTAATCATTGCCCGAAATATTTTCTTAGCGGACCTTTGTTCACATATCTCTGAACTATTTGAATGTCAATATTTTATTTTTTCTTTATGTAGACAAAAATGAGTGAATAGGTACTTGTAAGTTGACCAGTTGTTTTTCCAGTTTGTTGATTAGTTTGGATCGTTGATTATTTATTATTTTGGCACGTTTTTCAAGTTTGTCAGGTCAGTTTAAAATGAGAGGGCTCTGGTTCCCTGAATCTTTGTTAGGACACCCCGCTCACCCCACTTTGCTAAAA
>NC_089743.1:13371197-13381197 GCF_040412425.1 Macrobrachium rosenbergii | reverse complement strand
CATGAAATGTAGTGCGATTTTGTCCGCGCCCATGACGTCCAATCCCAAGACATTCAGATTTATTTATTTTCATGAAATCCACAAAAAACAAAACTTACTGCCTCCCTTTCGAACAGTTGATCTAGCTTGTTATATATTTCTCCTTGTCTTCGGTTATTCGTCTTTGTTTCGGCTTGACACACTAATTCCAATTTAGTTTTATGTATCTTTATTCGCGTTCCTAATGCTTCATGAATGCGGTGGAGCAGTTGTGTCCTCTCTCAATGTTAATCTTTTACGAGTCTCTCGTTCATTCTTGCCCCAACGATTAAACAAGATTGCGAGTACACTTCTCTGTTAAGAAATAACAACGTTCATTCATGAAAGGTGCTCCTTTTGTAACGCATTGTGAATGTGTATGAAAATCGAGAAGTTAAGAGGCCATTGTGCCTATTACTAATGGTAACATTATATATATATATATATATATATATATATATATATATATATATATATATATATATATATATATATATATATATATATATATATATGTGTGTGTGTGTGTATAAATTTGTAATTAATAATTATATATATATACTGTATATATATATATATATATATATATATATATATATATATATATATATAAATTTATATATATATATATATATATATATATATATATATATATATTATAATATATATATATATATATATATATATATATATATATATATATATATATATATATATATATATATATATATATATATATATATTTGTAATATCCACAGTGGCTTAACTACTCAATTTCCTCTCACATTCTGGAAGCGTTTGTTCCTAGAGAGTCTTCAACACAATTAGAGTAAGAAATAAACAAACCGGTATGCTGTGTAGCCTCTCTAACTATAATTCTTAATACAACTTTGGGAATTTCTCCCAATTTTACTCTTAGATCTGTGTACTGTACTTCGTCTCACCTGTTTTCAGAAATTTATCTTGCTTTCCAGTCCCATTTTCACGGTCTTCAGTAGTGAATTGCTGAAAGTGCCCAGTGCTTGGCTTTAAGCCTAATTTTCATAATTCATTTATTTATTCGTTCTTTCTAAAGGCTCCGTTGACCTAGACCCTAGTTCCGTCTGCAGATTCCTGACTCTTAATTGCGACCAAACACAAATAAAGAGCGCACGAAGGCTAATTATGTTAATGGTAATTATGCAAACAGTGATTAACAAGCAATGTAGGCTCTTCGTGTCACAAACTTCCTTCTTATTCTATTATTCTTAAGCCTGTGACCGTTAATTTTATTTGGTTGCTCTTTCTCTCTTTCCTCCTGCTCTGTTTCTCACGGTACTTTCCTCTCAAGTTCTTCTTCGCCCGTCTTTCACTGCTCTTTCTTGTAGACGACATTTTCTACTTTAATTCTTCCAGTTCTCGAATGTTATTAGGCTGTTCTTTTGAAAAAGTTAGGTATATTTTAGTTTTACCAGACCGCTGAGCTGATTAACAGCTCTCCTAGGGCTGAGCCCGAAAGATTAGACTTGTTAAGAACCAATTGGTTAGAAATGAATTTCTATCACCAGAAATAAATTCCTCTAACTCTTCATCAGCCGGCCGGGGAATCGAACTCCGGCCCAGCGAGTTCCAGTACGCAGCTCTGCCGACTCACCGAACGAAGAGCTCTGTTCTTTTTAAAAGCTCTCATCGTATTTATGGCATTATTAATACCGGTTGTTCATTTATATATTTATTTGTTTATTTTTTCTTCTTTATTTACTTATTTATTGATTTATTCAGTCAAATAGGCATTGCTGCCAGTTTTGTAATTATAGGCTTACTTTGTTTCCATGTATGTCTCCAGGCCTTATTTTTGTTGATTGCTTTCTAATTCCCCATTGCTTTCTTCTTTATCTCTCCTGTATCTTTTCACAGAGGTTATTGCTTCGTTCTTTCCCAATCGTTCCTTTGTATGTTTTTCGTTCGCTGTCCTTGTCTCAGTATTTCCATTTTTTATTTTTATTTTCGGTTCATGCAACCATATTTTTCCATTATCACAGTTTCTCTTTTCTTGCAATCTCCTCTTTGATTCTCTCATTCTCTCGCAGTTTTTCTCTAATGCTGCCTTTTCTCTCTCTCTCTCTTTCTCTCTCTCTCCTCTCTCTCTCTCTCTTCTTGTTATTTCTCATCTCCCCTTTGATGGAAGTTTTCATTTATTTCTCTTTCCTGTTTTTATTGTTTGTATTATTTCGTTCTTATTACTTTTGCTTACATCTCTTTCCCTTAACTTTGAGTCCATACCACCGGCTCTTTCCTCTCTTTCATCTCTCATTTTTATCACCTCTTCCCCTCACTTCTGTTTACAAGATCCGTCGCTGGTGTTGTAAATAACTGCCCAAATCAAATTTGTTTACTTACCGTCTGTTGGAACTGTCTCATCTTTCTTTTATGCGCTTCATTTATCGATAGACTCTTTCATCTTCCATTATTATCGCTCGCTGTTCGATTTTATGCGCGGCCTCTGCAAATAACCAAAAAATATGCTGGTCATTGAGCCTGTGAAATGAACGCGCTATCACCGCGCTACTAGAGAGAGAGAGAGAGAGAGAGAGGGTGAGAGGGTCTTTTTATTTAGTTTTAGAAAACCTTGATTTTCAAATAGATTCAAACGTTTTGGAGCAAAGTACAGAGTACAGGCAGTTTGAAGTACTGCATTGTAAATTAGATAGATAGATAGATAGATAGATAGATAGATAGATAGATTGATATCTAGATAGATAGATAGATAGATATACCCGATTTGAGAACGCGTGTAAGATTACTTTTGTCGAAGCGAGTAACTAAAAACGTTGCATGTGTAACGACACCTACCAAATTCCAAGCACACTTTTAACGAGAAAATATTTCGGAACAGAACCGTTTTTAAAGTTGGGCCTTTTTTCCCCAACATGAGAGGAAACTTATGAAATTTTCTCGTCCCTTCTAGAGAATAAACGCTTTCCCCAGGCTTCCATGAAGAATTCGGAATTATTTGTAGGAAAATTGCAAACCGAGGGCCACGGACACGGCTCCGAGACCTACCAGAGATTTTCGAGATACCAATTAAGATTGCTTGTGATTGTCCAGAAATCTCAAGACATCAGCAGCATTTATTATCTTATCCAGAAAGTGAATTGCTACAAGTCAGCCAAAACAGGCGCTGTGACGGGCGTCACTACTTTCAGAAATTATCATGTTAATAGGAAAATGTTCATTTTTGGACTGAATAATTGCACACACGTTATATGGTGTTTCGAAAAGGTCATTCGCCGTGAGGTCAAGTTATCCAAAGGAAAGTTCTCGGCTACGATGTTCTGGTGTAAAAAAGAATATGACTTCGGACCTCTCGATTATCATTTAGTTCTTGCTGTAATACGCGGAGGTCTTGAGGCTGTGAAAATGCTTGACCCCACAACTCGCGACAGATACTCCCCGTCCGTGATTTCAATCCTAAGCGCTTGGCGAAGCTTTATAGAAGAGTCAGCGATCTTATCTTTTAACAAGGCTCGGGATATTAGTCTGGCGCGACCTTCGTCCGTGGATATTTGACCCCGAAAGTATTCAAAGGCGAGGGAATGCCATACAGGCTTCATATCAAGTTTTGCGATAATGCCGGATTCCTCCGGTACTCGTTCGGTGCATGTTAAAGATATATTCGAATTTCTGACTAGAAATATCATAATTTTTTTTTCTTTGGTCCTTCTTTTCTTGGAACTGCTTTTACTTTATTTATATAATGATAGCTGCAAGGTTTTTGTTCTTAGATATATTAATTTTTCCTTTTAAATTTTTATTTTTTTTAACCCTTGACGTAGAAGAGATTGGAAAACAAAGATTTGATATAACTGCTACGTTTACCTTTCATTTATATTGTAAAATATGTTTATTACTAACGGTTCTAAAATCAAATACCTTCTATTTACAAACAGAGTAAAAATATATCATATTTCGTGACGTTACATTTACTTGTAACTGCCTATAATCAGACGTGGTTTGCGAACAATGCCAAAGTGACCAGTGTCAGATGATGGCTATGATACGTCCATTTCTCGAAAGGTGAGCGAAATTCTTTTAATTACTGTGGGCGTGTTAGCAAACAGTATTATCATCTTTTTCAATAAAAGTAGCTTTCACTTATCATTTCTTCGTTGACCGTTGTTCTGAAATTTGGCATGTATATACCTCTACCGATATATCTCTACCTTTTTCTTAATGCAAACAAAATATTTCGGGTAACATCTTTTTCAGTAAAATTTTTATAACAGAGAAGAAGAGAGAGAGTTGAATAAATATTTTATTAAAAGAGAGAGAGAGAGAGAGAGAGAGAGAGAGAGAGAGAGAGAGAGAGAGAGAACAATAGCAGCATCTCCAAGAAAAGCGCCTCGTCTAAGCTTTGTGCACTTCGCAAACAAGACATGTAAACAAAGTGAGATTCTTGCCTGCGATGCGTGGACATTATCTGTAAATTCACATTCAAGTTGCGAACACTTGTAATCCTCTTACCTTATGGTTAAGACAAACGAACTCTACCTTACACGAAAGGGAAAATTGAGAGGAAAGAAAAGAAAAACGTACCCTGTTCATTTTCGTTCCCTGGCCAACTTCTCTTTGCTTCTTACGGGTTTGTGGTACGAAAGGATATAGGGGATAGTGTGCAAAAATCAATTTTGTCCTCTCGATTGATTTTTTTTTATTTTTTCCTCTTCTTCTTCTTCTTGCTACTAGAACGTCGTAAGAAAGTAGAATATGATGACTTGTCCAGCATAGGCCATTGCCGAACTTCATTATGCGTTTCGTCATAGTTATTTGAGCTTTTGCACGAGTTCTGATCAGTGTTACCAAGGTCTCTTGAGTGACAAGTGTCTTGTGACAAGAATAATGTGAATAAAAAGAAACTGCCCATTTGTTAAGCAAGTATGAACACATATAACTTCGTTATTATCTCAAAATTAGTTTCTCATATAAATATATATATATATATATATATATATATATATATATATATATATATATATATATATATGTGTGTATATATACATATATATATATTTATATATACAATTGGCTAGAGTATAGAAACGCAATGGCCAGTGTTTTGAAGTACTCTGACTGGTTTGAGATAATGCCTTTGTGAAAGTCTCTCACCAACAACGGCTCCTGGAGATCGAGAGAGATAGAGAGACGACTCATCAGCAGCACATCGGTTTGTCATCAGTAAATGCGCCATTCGCTTGCAGTTATTAATTCTTATTTGCTTCCAAATATTTTACTTGTATTTTCCTGTACAGATATATCTTTCCCTTGACTCTTAGTGCAAACAAAATATTTCAGGCAACATGTGTCTAGTGGGGTTAATAATTTTAACGTCCCCCAATTGTATTCCTTTGTTTCACAATTCTTAGTTCCGCTTCATTTTTTTCTATCCAGGTACTACATACAGTATACTGTATATGTATATGAAAGGCGTATGGTTATTTACTCGAGGACATATTGGCATACTTTTTGTTTCGCAGTGTGAGACAGAATTTCTTAGAGATTCGTATTTTTTCACTTATCCCCCAAAACAGAGCCCCGTGCAAGTGGAAAATAATAACATAGAAACATTTATATGTGAAAGTATTTATAGTGTGAAATAAAACATACGAATAACACACACACATCATGTTTTATATATATATATATATATATATATATATATATATATATATATATGTGTGTGTGTGTGTGTGTGTGTGTGTGTGTGTGTGTGTGTGTGTGTGTGTGTGTGCGCAGTTATTAAGCCACAAAAGTCGTTTAATATCTAGTTCACTCTGCCCGGGAGTCACTCACACCCAGGGGGAATTATAAGCGAAAAGTCTCCTCCACCTGTGGGAATTAGATATTAAACGGCATCTGTGGCCTATTATTTGTGAATGTAAAAAGTGTCACGGTGCATGTGAAAACAAAATTCTTATATGCATATGTATAAGTAATGTATATGAGTGCATGTTTGCAAACATAAAACTGGGAATCCACGTTCGCGCGCGCGCGTGTGTGTGTGTGTGTGTGTGTGTGTGTGTGTGTGTGTGCATGTGGGCGAATGTGATTGTGTGGTCGTGTTTGTGTCGATGAAGAAAGAGCCGACCAAGAAAAGCCATTTTCAAGACGAGTGCCCGGTGACCTTGATATCACTTCTTGATCGAAAAGTGGGTGCGCAAGAAGGGCGTGAACCCAGGAGACGTGGTCGCGCCTCACTGAAGGATCTTATCTCGAGCGCTATAGCCGTGATGGAGACCGGGAAGCGGATAATAAAGAAGAGAGGAACGAAGATTCGATAACCGAAGAATATTAGCCAATACAAGAAAAATAATTACCCTAGCTCTCTCTCTCTCTCTCTCTCTCTCTCTCTCTCTCTCTCTCCATTATTCTCAATGTGTCGTTTTGTCTTTACGTATACGTACTGGTTTTCATGGACTCGTGCGTGTGTCAACGTTATACGCGTACGCTCTGTTTGCGTGTGTTTGTGTGTGTGTGTGTGTGTATAAATTTTCTTTAATTTTTGTACCCTTATCTTGTAAAACTTTTATTTTTTACTTTTCTTGCTAGTGATACTGATGGTTTATGTATCTTATCGTATTTGCGTGGTGAAAATAAAAGTTTATAGGCATTTAATATCTCTCTCTCTCTCTCTCTCTCTCTCTCTCTCTCTCTCTCTCTCTCTCTCCTTCCTTTACCATTGCGACACATCAGAGCCCACACTTGACTCATTCATCCCCCATGCCCTCCCTCAGAAAGGGTGTGAAAAAAGTGTTGCATCGAATCCGGTCCGATTGCTTTTGATGTTATGAAGTCGCTCACAAGAGGGTCTGTCTATTCAGGGGAACTCTTAATGGATTGCCGAGTTGCTTCATAAGATGGATAAATGGATAGATAAAAGGATAATGAGGCATCTAATGAGACGTCGAGAGTGTGAACCCATGTCCGGCTCCGGAGCAGAATTAGCAATCGACGCTCAAGCACACATGATACTTGTCCTCGGCTACTGCTGTTCCTTCGTAGTGGAATCTGTGCACCTGGGCCTGAGTTTTGCCTTGTAATTACTGCTGCAGGCAATATAGTGACAGGTTCTCTCGTTTAAAGTTAATTAGAATAGTTTTTGTAGGAATCATTTTTAAAGAAATTGCTCTGCGTATGGATTAAGTTTCAGCTTAGATAAAAGACAATTTCACTCGGCGATTGTGTTACAAGGTTTTGTAGAGGTATCGAATATTCGTGTGTGTTTCTTATTCACTATCGTCATCTTCTCTAGCAGACAAACTCTCGTGCTGTTTATATGGCGTTTTAGCCCTTTGTTGGCTGAGTCGGTTGAGCTTCAGACTGTCACTCGATGGGCCGGAGTTCAATTCCCCCGGCCGACTGATGAAGAGTTAGAGGAATTTATTTCTGGTAATAGAAATTCATTTCTCGCTATAATGTGGTTCGGATTCCACAATAAGCTGTAGGTCCCTTGCTAAGTAACCAATTGGTTCTTAGCCACGTAAAATAAGTCTAATCCTTCGGGCCAGCCCTAGGAGAGCTGTTAATCAGCTCAGTGGTCTGGTAAAACTAAGGTATACTTATATGGCTTTTTGCTAGTTACAATTTATTTGAAGTGAAATTGCGGGGTTTGGTAAAGTATGTATATATACATATATATATATGTATATATATACATATGCATATATATATATATGTGTGTGTGTATGTATATATACATATATATACATATATATATATATATATATATATATATATATATATATATATATATATATATATATATATATATATATATATATATATACATACACACACTCTAATCAACACTTGTTACTCCAAAATACTAGGCAAATAGTTCATTCAACTTTTATTTTAAAACTTTCATTAGCAATAGCCATTCTTGCTCCTTCTCCATAAAGGAGAGTTGGTTTAACAATAATCTTTCACTATTCCAAATTTTGATTTTGTGCTTAATCCTTGTACAGAGATCCTGTTCCTTTCCTTGCTTTATCCATTTGACGACTCACCGGTTCTCTCCTTCTATTATTATATGTTGCATATAATCCCCATTGCATATAAAAGTCAGTTACTTACATTCTTCCACTATTCTTTCTTAAATTCATTTCTCCATCTTTTGGACCTCATGTAATATCCTGTCTCTTATAGCATTCACCTCCTTCTTTCTCTTCTTACAAACACCAGGCTTTTTTTTTTCTCAGTCTACGCAGCTTCTTTCTGTGATCACCAGTGAGCATTGTATCTTTAGTAAACAGTCATTCTTTCACTCATGACCCATTTGCCTGTCATACAATTTCGCCCTTGGATCTATCGCTCTCTCTGTAACTTTTCTTATTACTCCATCCATATTCATATCAAAGAGCCATGGAGATATAATTCATTCTTGTTTTATATCCACATTACAACAAGCAAATCATTCGTATGTCTACATATTCTTTAGACGGCTTCACTTTCATCGGAAAATCTTCGATCTACTCTCAAGAAACTACCTTCTGCACTGCACGATAGATGTCATGCATACTCTGGCCAGCCACTCAGTCATATTTCTATGACCACTTAACATCATCACACTTGAAATTCAGTCAGTACCTGATTCCTTTCTATACTTCAGTCCCTTAATTACCCTTGTCATATCTTCTTTTTTCCCCACAATAATTCGATTTGCCCATCAAGTTGTCATACTTTCTTACTTTTTCCTCTTCCACTTTGTTCGTGACAATCTTATCCATTTTCTTGTTTACCTGAACGTAATCCTCTCTTTTAATGTGTAATTGCATCACAAACTCCGATGTATCTTCACTAAACCTCTCGTTTTGTTATTGCTTTCATTGCAAACTTTACACTGCCAAATTGAGTTTATCCATGAATTCTACATACTCTTCACATACTCTTTCCGGTTCAGTATCTTTCTCTCTAGTATATTTCCAATCTTATGCCATGATACTATCTTGTCTTATTTACACTTAAAATGACGTTATGAACACTTCTGTAATTTGAAGCCACATTCTGTTTTCACTTTTCTGTAACGAGGTAATAGATATACCTCGGGCAATCCTCTTCTCACCATTACATTTATGTGCTTGCTCCCCCATTGGTTTTGTAATAACATGTAATTTAACAAACTCTTTCCTCACTTTTAGAAACCATGTATTTTTATCAATCAAGCCATGTAGAACACATTACTACGAGGTTCTTTTCATTATCATTCGTTCCAGTCACTCCTTTACCACCAGATACATAATGTGTTTCTCGTTAATTTTCCTTTGCATTTAAATCACCTAGCATTACCACCCTTTCATGTTCTCTTAAGGAAATATGATTTTATTGCCACTGTTTTTCCATTTAGTAGGCCGTCAATTTTTTTCTCCTTTGCAATTTCATATATGTAGTCCTTACTGAACTATTAGAATATGTTTAAACGCCTGCATTCACAAAAGCACAAGTTGACACGCACACATGGAGTTATAGTTCATTGAGATTGGAGATATCAACCTTTTAAAGGTCATAAGAGAGTAGGTTTAAATGCCATAGAAATTTTGACGCTGACGGTTTACATTCATTTATTAGTCGTTTCAAGGTAATAACAAATCTCCCTTTTTGCAAACCCTCCAACCCCACCCTCCCCAACAACCTCAGCGTTGTCGAAACCTCCATCCACACTTGCACGGAAATCAATAGCGTACTCGCAGACTTCCTCGGAACACGCAAATCTGCGATGATTTTAATGCCAGATTTAACGATATTGTTCTAAAGCAAATGAATTTCTGGTTTATTTTCACGTGACTTACGCACACCGTCATTATACAGTAATGTACAAAGAATATAGAGTTTCGTAAAAATAAAGAATTGCAGAAATAGCTTAATAATAGACACTTTCCGTAGCTTGAAATAGTAATATATGAAACCTTATTGCATTTCATGCATGAAAGGATTTAATACTATGCAC
>NC_089743.1:13356197-13363697 GCF_040412425.1 Macrobrachium rosenbergii | reverse complement strand
AGATTCAGCGGCAAGAATTTTCACTTTTTTATTAGTGGAGAGAGGCACTGAGCAATTATTATGTAACTCACAGCGGAGAAATCGATGAGAGAGAGAGAGAGAGAGAGAGAGAGAGAGAGAGAGAGAGAGAGAGAGAGAGAAGTTGTATAAGACGATGGTAAAAGCAGTGAATAAGTCATCGAAAGTATTTCTGGAAATGTACAGAATGTTGCGGCCCTTTTCCCCCGTACTTTATTCTTGATGGCGCTGCTGGAACCCTTAAATATGGATTATCGTTAACGGAATCTGATACTGCAGCTGGAGGAATTGATTACATGCTCTTGAATTAAAGGGAATTATTTGGGTTTAATGGCTGTAAATGTGTGTGATTCAGGAGCACCATCATTGAAATAATGGCAGTAAAAAATAAAAAAAGGATACGAGATGGATTGGACTTAACTTGCTGAGTGATTGATTGATTAGAATAATGGCTTACAGATTTATAAGAGATTTCGTCAACATGATAATGAAGATTTAACTAAAAAGATGGAAAAAAATATTATGTGTTTAGGTTGCTATGAAAATACAGTAAATGCTTCTATAATAGTACTCAGCAGGCAAAGTAATATCCAAAGAATGTTTTTAGAGTATGGCGTTTGAAGGATGTGACGACAACACAAGCAGAACATTGACGAGGATGTTATTCAGCAATGCAACAAAGACATTTTCAAGGATGTCACGAGCACCTTAAAAACGTTCTCGAAAATGATACCCAGCAAACTGTGCGAAACATTTTCAAGGACGATATCAAGAACACGGTAGGTTTATTTTAAGTCTCGTGTTGCTCATGCAGATAACGAAGCTACTTTATGATATGAAATAAAAAAAAAATGCTTGAGAACATCTGCTGGCTGTAGACATGCATTCCAAACAACCCTTCATATCCATAAGTTTTCGAGAAATAACAGCGAACTCTCCGGACTGTCAGCAAAGTTTTAAATATTACTGACATCAGCTGTAAACTAGGATATTTAGCGATTCGTTAAGAATCCACGTCATTAAGAATCCTCGTCTTTTCGTCAGTTTTAATTAGTGGCCATGTTATTTCTTCAGGAATAGAGGGAGAAATTTTGTTTGCTTCCCCACTCTCCTTACAGACGTCTATATGTACACGCAACTGCATAGGTACCTGGGCTAATTCGGACTCGTTCTGATAAACTATTTGGAAGCCAAAAAATTCTATTTAGCTAGGTTTGCTTGTAATTAAAAAAAAAAAGACCGCACATCACTAGGAGATATAATTTTGTTAGACTTCATTTGGGACATCGCTAGATAGGCCACGTAAGTCTCTCCAAAGGGTAGAGGATATCACTAGAGATATCGAATTTAGCGTACTTTGTACAAGTACTTTTAACACATCAGTTGTGTGTGCTGCCTGACCTTAGATGTTAGCTTTCTTGAAATGATTGTTAGACCTCGAGATCAGACACCAAACATTAATGGGAGCATTAAATTAAGAGCCGTCTGTAGTTATGACAAAATCTAAACTGTAGTGTCTTTGCCTTTACAGGCATTCACTTCGTGTCAAATGAAGAAGAGAGATGTAACCGATGTTTAAAACATTCTAAAAAGTTGGAGGATACGTATTAATTTGAAAGACGGAAGTAATTAATTTTCTTATATTGCTCCTGCGGGATTTGTGTTTACGTGTTAAAAATATGATAATTTAACTGTAAAGGCTAAATATTGTCGGTCCTGGTCGTTTCGGCCGTAAGTCACTCAGGCCGTAACATCCAAAACAATGTAAGACGTTATGTTTATGGTATTTACCATTATTATTTTATATATGTTTTACGTACATCCCCAAGGGGCTGGTACTAAACACGGCGCCCATTTTGCACGTAAACGTGCTTACGGCCTAAATGACTTACGGCCGAAACGACCCGAATGCGATACTGTATGCAAAAAAGTTATTTTATTGATATTGTAAATATTACAATATATCGTAATGGAAGCACGACATTTCACTAAGTGTATTGATTTTGGTAGGAAATGCCACTTGTAGAAACTTCGTATTCAAAAAGATCTTGCATTGTGAATTTTTCAGTTTGCGCTGGAATCCTTCCCTATAAGCTATAGACTCATTGGAGGTAGGTGTGGCTGGGAATGTGTACGGTGACTTTCTCTGTAAATTGAGACTGAAATTTACTGTTGTTATGACAGAAACTTATCAAAGATCATGAATTCCTGTAAGCAGGAAAACTCAGCTTTTAGTATTGGAATAGGTTTATTACTAACATTGAATTCCTATCTAATAGCTGTGAATTCCGTTAAAATTTTGGTTTTTCCTGTTGACTGAATTCAGCATTTCGTTGACTTGAAGATTAAAGTTTTTTTTTTAAATGACACCTCAGCGATAGAAAGTGTATTTCATGTAGGCATCTTTGTACTGTATGTAGTGTATCAAGATTGCTTCCGAAGAGAAACATTTTAATGGAAAGCCATTTGATGCATTCGTCGCTCACAAAATACTGAGCCTGGCAGATGGTTACAACAAGTGTATACACACGTTCCCATGTATGTCTCGATGGATGGACTAGAATCTCATGCATGCGAATGGGATGGGAGAAAATATTTATCTTTATTGGTTACGTTTTTGCTTAATCCTCTTTTCTCTTCCTTTTTGACTTCTAAACGCTGGGTGAGCTAAGAACGCCGGCATTGCCCCCAAGGCATCCCCAGCCCCAAGATTTGTAGATTTAGAAAGAGTTTCCGATGTATAATAAGCTCAATCGGGAGGGTGGCTCATCAATTAGCAACTTCAGCCCAGTGGGGGGAAGGGGTAAATGAGCGATTAATATGCTGACGGTGTCAGCTACTCTGAGAGAGAGAGAGAGAGAGAGAGTAAAATTACGTGGGTCCCCACTTGCAACGGTCGGACGGAAGAGTTCTTTGAAGGCTTCTCCATGGGATAATTATCTCTAAATTATTGGCAGCGGTAGTAATAGTAATGCTGATGATGTTATTATTATTACTGAAATTATTGCTTATATATGACAGAAGAAATTAGAAACCATCCACAAAGCAGATCTATCACACAACGTTATGAAGCGTGGATGACACGCAAATGTATTTTCCCATTTTGTATTTATTTTTTCAAATACTTTGAATGTCGAATAAATGTGTTGGTTCAACCATATTTTTGTCCTATTCTGAACCTTTCGTGAAGGGCCGTAATAACAGGCCAACATAACTAAATACTATGTTAAATTCTCAGGTGGTACAGTATTACCCCATACTGTAGTTGGTCACCACCCACCCAAGTTCATATAGTTTTGGTGTCCATACTTTTTACTAACTCATCAAAAACAGCAAAGATTCTTCGTGTTTTTTGTGATTACGTGTATATTCCCTTGCGTAATATATATGCATATATATATAAATATATGTAATTCTAATAGCCACTATACCCTCTTAACTTCTCGAAGAGGGCATTGTGGCTATTAGAATTACATATGTGTCTGGTAAAAGTGACCAGTAGACTCTACATATATAAATATATACATATACTTGTTCGTGTATATGCGTGTATGTATGTCATGTAGATGACAAACATGTAGATGTGTTCAGTTTATCGATAAGTGAATGGGTGACTTCCTTACAAATTTTTGTAAATACATATAATATATATATATATATATATATATATATATATATATATATATATATATATATATATATATATATATATATATATATATATATATATATATATATATATATATATATATGGTTGATGTTGGTAACATAACTCGAGATTATTCGCTGTTTACTTTGCCATCAGTTTGCCCGCCTTCTCCTCTTTTGTTTATTTATTTATTTTTTTGCTATAGTTCGAAGTTTGATCAGAATTAGAACGTGTGTGTGTGTATGTGTTTGTGGATGCTTAGTAGAACAGTTGAGAAATGTCTCTCAGACCACAGGAAGGAATGAAAAGGAGAGAGAACGAATAACCTGAAGATGCGAGACAGAAGAGGGACTGACGGAACTGGGTAATTAAAAGTCATCGGAAGACTGTGGTTGGAATCTAGGCCGGCTGATGGCTTGACATTGCTTTATCGACATGGAAGAATGTCGGTGCGTTTAAGATTTTGTCAGTCGTAGTATTTTATTGTTGACCCAGAGCGAGAGAGAAAGGAAGTGCGCGTAAATTGTTAAGATTCTTCATTTTTTTATTTTGTAATTAAACAGAATTTAATTAAAAAGAGGCACTCAGATTTCACCAAATTCATTTAAAGTTTGCAGTGATATCAGAATGTATAATCATTTAGTGGCATTATATATTGTGAAGTCACAATCTAATTTGTTTTTTTCAAAAAGTTAAAGAGAAAGAGAGAACGTGTGTGAGTTTTTAGCCACTTTGAGGCAAACTATTGTAACTGTCACTTTTTTTTTCAAGAAAGGGTGGTTTCATTATTACACAGGAAAATCCTTCCACTGTTTTTTTCACCGTAATGTGCTTAATTTAATTTTCTAGAAACTGGTCATCCTCATTTGCCCTATATGCACAACTTTTTATTTTATTTACTTCCTGTTGTTTGTAAAAAGATTCATCTGTTGATTCATAGCGCTGGCGTTTCCTTCGTTCGTATTTCTCTCGTTTGTCATTCGGGAGTTTCTTTTTCGACACGTCAGTTTCCTTAACCTGGAATTTGTGGGAGTGTCTTCTGCCACTACAGTTTCCTCTAATGATTTGAATTTAAACACTCTTGGGATTGATCGTTTAAATAGTTTATAATCTCCAGTCTTTCGTTTACTTGTTCAGTTATTTATTTTTCGCTGTTTTTCTCACGTCTATAATACTTGAAGTTGTATGAAAACGAAAGGAAAAAAGTAGTGATTTTAGACACTCTTGGGATTGATCGTTTAAATAGCTTATAATCTCCAGTCTTTCTTTTAGATGTTCAATTATTTATTTTTCGCTGTTTTTCTCACGTCTATTATAATTGAAGCTGTATAAAAACGAAAGGAAAAATGTAGTGATTTTTTTAAGAGATTGGAACTATAGCTCATTAATATTTTGAGTCGAACTCCTAGAATGCAGATGGCTGGTGCCAGATGCACGAACGTTGCTACAGTTCTGCAGTGGAGATTTTGTGATTGGAAAAGACTCGTGTTAGCCGAGGACAACCGAGAATTGACATTGTTGCTTAAAGGCAAAATGAAGTTATCATTTATGTACTTGACTTTCATTCCAAAGAAAAAGAAAAGCCACGAGGAAGACCTCGCAAGATCATTTTCTCAGGGTAGAGATGGAACGGAAAAGAGTAGAGTTCCCCCTCCCCATCATATAATTTTGGAAAACTAATTAGTTCGTAACTTTGCAAAGCAACCCTTGAAAATGTGCGTTAGCTTTACAGAATCGTAGGCACTCATAAATTTAGCACTGTATAGCTAGTTAGTCTTCTGTAAAAGAAAACTATTGAGATGGCTATTTGCTTATCCGTCCTCACTTTTTCTGTCCGCCCTCAGATCTTAAAAACTACTGAGGCTAGAGGGCTGCAAATTGGAATGTTGATCATTCCCCCTTCAATTATCAAACTTACCAAATCGCAGCCACCTAGCCTCAGTAGTTTTTATTTTATTTTATTTTATTTTATTTAAAGTTAAAGTTAGCCACAATCGTACGTCTGACACTGATATAGGTACCAACAACACATGCCACCGCAGGACCGTGGCTGAAAGTTTCATGGGCCGCTGCTAAGAGTTTCATGAGCCGTGGGTGAAAGTTTCATACGCTGTACAGAAAACTCGTTTGCGCCGAAGGAACTTCGGCGCATTTTCTACTTGCTTTTATTAGTGAATAATGGTATATCCTCTAACGTGAAGGTTACTTGGGAGATTTTTTGAGGTTTATTATAATATCATCCTTAGCTTTGTAATATGTAAACACGCTCAGAGGCATAAAAGGTAATGTAACCTTTTAGATAATCTGAAGTGGGACACTGCCTCCTCTCAAGATGTTCAGAAACGTTTTAAGATTCATAAGCACCGCACCGCAAATTTCGAAAATATTCATAAGCTTTACAAAATCATAACTCCTGGAAGATACTCGTAAGCGTTACCGTTATGGCGTCGTAACTCCCGCTGAAATCCAGCCCTGACTCTTAACTGAAACGTTATGGGTCTTTAGAGTCACCCTTCCCTTTGGCGCGGCATTCTTCCCGTCTCTCTCACTTCTAATTACCTTTCCAGAGGAGAACCGAAAATAAAATGACGTTATTCCAGGCCGGGGCGCAATCATAAAGTAAGTCCTGAAATTGCATGTACATTACTCTTGAAAAATGCAGGCCAAGTAGCTGGCACACTGCAGCAAATGAACTCCGTGACTCCTAAAAGCTGCCAGGCAGGAGAAAAGGAACACGTCCCTTGGAGTAATTTCATCATTTTATAGGCCATGAAGCTGGTTTAGGCCCCCAGGTGTGCGGAATGAACCAACTAAATGGAGAAGCACTTGTTTTGTTTTCAGGAGCCCTTGATCGTAACCAGTAGTGGGTATTTTGTGCGGAAGGCGTATACAGTTTTTTTTTTTTTTTTCCTTTCTTTAAGACTTAAGGCACCAAATGAAGGGAAGGGGTCTTTGGCTTTGCTGGGTTAATGCCTTTTCTTGTTCTATTTCTTGTTTGAATTTACTTTTTATTTTGTACATATTCATATATTTATTTAAGAATCTTTGGTATATTCCGATTTGTCTTCGGTTGTCAGTTTTAAATTTGTCATTGTTTTAGTTTAAAAATTGTTTCCTGGGTTTAATATTTAAATTACCTTTTCCAGGGTAGGTTATACCAACGTCCCAGGAAATACGAATCTGAAAAACAATTAGAAAACTGTTCGATAATGAACTGAGACAAAATTCCATATAATCCGAACGAAAGATACAAGGAAAAAGAAATCATTGCTAAGAGTCTAAGAGTAAACAGTCGCATTGGGGCAAGGGCAGACGCCTGTACCACCCACGACGAAAAACACAAAAAAACAAAAACAAAAGTCCTGATGATACAGATAATGCACAGACTTCCCAGAGTAAGCACCTGTACGTCTGAGAAGGCTTTACCCTTGGCTTTTAGCAAGTCGGGGGAGATGTCTTTTAGTCCAACTCGGGAACTAACAGAAAAACAGATACGGACCTTTGTAGGAAGCCATTATTCCTATCAGCCAGAAGAGATACGGGTAATCGAAAGATAGTCTGATTTATATTTAAGGGTGCGACATAAGTAACGCCCTTTGTTTAAGTGGAACAAAATTAAAGCCTTTTTGATTATCCTTTATTTTTTCGAACATGAATGTATTGCCACAGGTTAATAGATTAATATAATATATTAACAAAATTAATATAATGCTTATTCGGTTTAATAATGTTCAATACAAATACTGGATTTTTGAGGAGAACGCAGCAACGATTTTTGTAGTTCATTGGACTTTTATAAACTTGTTGCAACAACTGGCCTACCCGCTCTTTGA